>NW_027142804.1:0-151487 GCF_026170545.1 Melanerpes formicivorus
CAGCCTGTATCTCAGCACAGGAATAAGGTAGGGAAGAATTCTAAGGATCATTTTGACTGCCTCCAGAAGTTAGATCAGATGGCAAATTGGATTTGGTGCTAGGTCTTTCCCTTTAGGTTTTACCCCAACAATGTTTCCATTAGTTTCGCTCACTCTCGAAATCAAGCATTTTACAGCAGGTTGGAGCAGCCTGTATCTCAGCACAGGAATAAGGTAGGGAAGAATTCAAATACTCATTTTGACTGCCTCCAGAAGTTAGATCAGATGGCAAATTGGCTTTGGTGCTAGGTCTTTCCCTTTAGGTTTTACCCCAACAATGTTTTCATTAGTTTCGCTCACTCTCGAAATCAAGCATTTTACAGCAGGTTGGAGCAGCCTGTATCTCAGCACAGGAATAAGGTAGGGAAGAATTCAAATACTCATTTTGACTGCCTCCAGAAGTTAGATCAGATGGCAAATTGGATTTGGTGCTAGGTCTTTCCCTTTAGGTTTTACCCCAACAATGTTTTCATTAGTTTCGCTCACTCTCGAAATCAAGCATTTTACAGCAGGTTGGAGCAGCCTGTATCTCAGCACAGGAATAAGGTAGGGAAGAATTCTAAGGATCATTTTGACTGCCTCCAGAAGTTAGATCAGATGGCAAATTGGATTTGGTGCTAGGTCTTTCCCTTTAGGTTTTACCCCAACAATGTTTTCATTAGTTTCGCTCACTCTCGAAATCAAGCATTTTACAGCAGGTTGGAGCAGCCTGTATCTCAGCACAGGAATAAGGTAGGGAAGAATTCTAAGGATCATTTTGACTGCCTCCAGAAGTTAGATCAGATGGCAAATTGGATTTGGTGCTAGGTCTTTCCCTTTAGGTTTTACCCCAACAATGTTTCCATTAGTTTCGCTCACTCTCGAAATCAAGCATTTTACAGCAGGTTGGAGCAGCCTGTATCTCAGCACAGGAATAAGGTAGGGAAGAATTCTAAGGATCATTTTGACTGCCTCCAGAAGTTAGATCAGATGGCAAATTGGATTTGGTGCTAGGTCTTTCCCTTTAGGTTTTACCCCAACAATGTTTCCATTAGTTTCGCTCACTCTCGAAATCAAGCATTTTACAGCAGGTTGGAGCAGCCTGTATCTCAGCACAGGAATAAGGTAGGGAAGAATTCAAATACTCATTTTGACTGCCTCCAGAAGTTAGATCAGATGGCAAATTGGATTTGGTGCTAGGTCTTTCCCTTTAGGTTTTACCCCAACAATGTTTTCATTCGTTTCGCTCACTCTGGAAATCAAGCATTTTACAGCAGGTTGGAGCAGCCTGTATCTCAGCATAGGAATAAGGTAGGGAAGAATTCAAATACTCATTTTGACTGCCTCCAGAAGTTAGATCAGATGGCAAATTGGATTTGGTGCTAGGTCTTTCCCTTTAGGTTTTACCCCAACAATGTTTTCATTAGTTTCGCTCACTCTCGAAATCAAGCATTTTACAGCAGGTTGGAGCAGCCTGTATCTCAGCACAGGAATAAGGTAGGGAAGAATTCTAAGGATCATTTTGACTGCCTCCAGAAGTTAGATCAGATGGCAAATTGGATTTGGTGCTAGGTCTTTCCCTTTAGGTTTTACCCCAACAATGTTTTCATTAGTTTCGCTCACTCTCGAAATCAAGCATTTTACAGCAGGTTGGAGCAGCCTGTATCTCAGCACAGGAATAAGGTAGGGAAGAATTCAAATACTCATTTTGACTGCCTCCAGAAGTTAGATCAGATGGCAAATTGGATTTGGTGCTAGGTCTTTCCCTTTAGGTTTTACCCCAACAATGTTTTCATTAGTTTCTCACTCTCGAAATCAAGCATTTTACAGCAGGTTGGAGCAGCCTGTATCTCAGCACAGGAATAAGGTAGGGAAGAATTCTAAGGATCATTTTGACTGCCTCCAGAAGTTAGATCAGATGGCAAATTGGATTTGGTGCTAGGTCTTTCCCTTTAGGTTTTACCCCAACAATGTTTTCATTAGTTTCGCTCACTCTCGAAATCAAGCATTTTACAGCAGGTTGGAGCAGCCTGTATCTCAGCACAGGAATAAGGTAGGGAAGAATTCTAAGGATCATTTTGACTGCCTCCAGAAGTTAGATCAGATGGCAAATTGGATTTGGTGCTAGGTCTTTCCCTTTAGGTTTTACCCCAACAATGTTTTCATTAGTTTCGCTCACTCTCGAAATCAAGCATTTTTACAGCAGGTTGGAGCAGCCTGTATCTCAGCACAGGAATAAGGTAGGGAAGAATTCTAAGGATCATTTTGACTGCCTCCAGAAGTTAGATCAGATGGCAAATTGGATTTGGTGCTAGGTCTTTCCCTTTAGGTTTTACCCCAACAATGTTTTCATTAGTTTCGCTCACTCTCGAAATCAAGCATTTTACAGCAGGTTGGAGCAGCCTGTATCTCAGCACAGGAATAAGGTAGGGAAGAATTCTAAGGATCATTTTGACTGCCTCCAGAAGTTAGATCAGATGGCAAATTGGATTTGGTGCTAGGTCTTTCCCTTTAGGTTTTACCCCAACAATGTTTTCATTAGTTTCGCTCACTCTCGAAATCAAGCATTTTACAGCAGGTTGGAGCAGCCTGTATCTCAGCACAGGAATAAGGTAGGGAAGAATTCTAAGGATCATTTTGACTGCCTCCAGAAGTTAGATCAGATGGCAAATTGGATTTGGTGCTAGGTCTTTCCCTTTAGGTTTTACCCCAACAATGTTTTCATTAGTTTCGCTCACTCTCGAAATCAAGCATTTTACAGCAGGTTGGAGCAGCCTGTATCTCAGCACAGGAATAAGGTAGGGAAGAATTCAAATACTCATTTTGACTGCCTCCAGAAGTTAGATCAGATGGCAAATTGGATTTGGTGCTAGGTCTTTCCCTTTAGGTTTTACCCCAACAATGTTTTCATTAGTTTCGCTCACTCTCGAAATCAAGCATTTTACAGCAGGTTGGAGCAGCCTGTATCTCAGCACAGGAATAAGGTAGGGAAGAATTCTAAGGATCATTTTGACTGCCTCCAGAAGTTAGATCAGATGGCAAATTGGATTTGGTGCTAGGTCTTTCCCTTTAGGTTTTACCCCAACAATGTTTTCATTAGTTTCGCTCACTCTCGAAATCAAGCATTTTACAGCAGGTTGGAGCAGCCTGTATCTCAGCACAGGAATAAGGTAGGGAAGAATTCTAAGGATCATTTTGACTGCCTCCAGAAGTTAGATCAGATGGCAAATTGGATTTGGTGCTAGGTCTTTCCCTTTAGGTTTTACCCCAACAATGTTTTCATTAGTTTCGCTCACTCTCGAAATCAAGCATTTTACAGCAGGTTGGAGCAGCCTGTATCTCAGCACAGGAATAAGGTAGGGAAGAATTCAAATACTCATTTTGACTGCCTCCAGAAGTTAGATCAGATGGCAAATTGGATTTGGTGCTAGGTCTTTCCCTTTAGGTTTTACCCCAACAATGTTTTCATTAGTTTCGCTCACTCTCGAAATCAAGCATTTTACAGCAGGTTGGAGCAGCCTGTATCTCAGCACAGGAATAAGGTAGGGAAGAATTCTAAGGATCATTTTGACTGCCTCCAGAAGTTAGATCAGATGGCAAATTGGATTTGGTGCTAGGTCTTTCCCTTTAGGTTTTACCCCAACAATGTTTTCATTAGTTTCGCTCACTCTCGAAATCAAGCATTTTACAGCAGGTTGGAGCAGCCTGTATCTCAGCACAGGAATAAGGTAGGGAAGAATTCAAATACTCATTTTGACTGCCTCCAGAAGTTAGATCAGATGGCAAATTGGATTTGGTGCTAGGTCTTTCCCTTTAGGTTTTACCCCAACAATGTTTTCATTAGTTTCGCTCACTCTCGAAATCAAGCATTTTACAGCAGGTTGGAGCAGCCTGTATCTCAGCACAGGAATAAGGTAGGGAAGAATTCTAAGGATCATTTTGACTGCCTCCAGAAGTTAGATCAGATGGCAAATTGGATTTGGTGCTAGGTCTTTCCCTTTAGGTTTTACCCCAACAATGTTTTCATTAGTTTCGCTCACTCTCGAAATCAAGCATTTTACAGCAGGTTGGAGCAGCCTGTATCTCAGCACAGGAATAAGGTAGGGAAGAATTCTAAGGATCATTTTGACTGCCTCCAGAAGTTAGATCAGATGGCAAATTGGATTTGGTGCTAGGTCTTTCCCTTTAGGTTTTACCCCAACAATGTTTTCATTAGTTTCGCTCACTCTCGAAATCAAGCATTTTACAGCAGGTTGGAGCAGCCTGTATCTCAGCACAGGAATAAGGTAGGGAAGAATTCTAAGGATCATTTTGACTGCCTCCAGAAGTTAGATCAGATGGCAAATTGGATTTGGTGCTAGGTCTTTCCCTTTAGGTTTTACCCCAACAATGTTTTCATTAGTTTCGCTCACTCTCGAAATCAAGCATTTTACAGCAGGTTGGAGCAGCCTGTATCTCAGCACAGGAATAAGGTAGGGAAGAATTCTAAGGATCATTTTGACTGCCTCCAGAAGTTAGATCAGATGGCAAATTGGATTTGGTGCTAGGTCTTTCCCTTTAGGTTTTACCCCAACAATGTTTTCATTAGTTTCGCTCACTCTCGAAATCAAGCATTTTACAGCAGGTTGGAGCAGCCTGTATCTCAGCACAGGAATAAGGTAGGGAAGAATTCAAATACTCATTTTGACTGCCTCCAGAAGTTAGATCAGATGGCAAATTGGATTTGGTGCTAGGTCTTTCCCTTTAGGTTTTACCCCAACAATGTTTTCATTAGTTTCGCTCACTCTCGAAATCAAGCATTTTACAGCAGGTTGGAGCAGCCTGTATCTCAGCACAGGAATAAGGTAGGGAAGAATTCTAAGGATCATTTTGACTGCCTCCAGAAGTTAGATCAGATGGCAAATTGGATTTGGTGCTAGGTCTTTCCCTTTAGGTTTTACCCCAACAATGTTTTCATTAGTTTCGCTCACTCTCGAAATCAAGCATTTTACAGCAGGTTGGAGCAGCCTGTATCTCAGCACAGGAATAAGGTAGGGAAGAATTCTAAGGATCATTTTGACTGCCTCCAGAAGTTAGATCAGATGGCAAATTGGATTTGGTGCTAGGTCTTTCCCTTTAGGTTTTACCCCAACAATGTTTTCATTAGTTTCGCTCACTCTCGAAATCAAGCATTTTACAGCAGGTTGGAGCAGCCTGTATCTCAGCACAGGAATAAGGTAGGGAAGAATTCTAAGGATCATTTTGACTGCCTCCAGAAGTTAGATCAGATGGCAAATTGGATTTGGTGCTAGGTCTTTCCCTTTAGGTTTTACCCCAACAATGTTTTCATTAGTTTCGCTCACTCTCGAAATCAAGCATTTTACAGCAGGTTGGAGCAGCCTGTATCTCAGCACAGGAATAAGGTAGGGAAGAATTCTAAGGATCATTTTGACTGCCTCCAGAAGTTAGATCAGATGGCAAATTGGATTTGGTGCTAGGTCTTTCCCTTTAGGTTTTACCCCAACAATGTTTTCATTAGTTTCGCTCACTCTCGAAATCAAGCATTTTACAGCAGGTTGGAGCAGCCTGTATCTCAGCACAGGGAATAAGGTAGGGAAGAATTCTAAGGATCATTTTGACTGCCTCCAGAAGTTAGATCAGATGGCAAATTGGATTTGGTGCTAGGTCTTTCCCTTTAGGTTTTACCCCAACAATGTTTTCATTAGTTTCGCTCACTCTCGAAATCAAGCATTTTACAGCAGGTTGGAGCAGCCTGTATCTCAGCACAGGAATAAGGTAGGGAAGAATTCTAAGGATCATTTTGACTGCCTCCAGAAGTTAGATCAGATGGCAAATTGGATTTGGTGCTAGGTCTTTCCCTTTAGGTTTTACCCCAACAATGTTTTCATTAGTTTCGCTCACTCTCGAAATCAAGCATTTTACAGCAGGTTGGAGCAGCCTGTATCTCAGCACAGGAATAAGGTAGGGAAGAATTCAAATACTCATTTTGACTGCCTCCAGAAGTTAGATCAGATGGCAAATTGGATTTGGTGCTAGGTCTTTCCCTTTAGGTTTTACCCCAACAATGTTTTCATTAGTTTCGCTCACTCTCGAAATCAAGCATTTTACAGCAGGTTGGAGCAGCCTGTATCTCAGCACAGGAATAAGGTAGGGAAGAATTCTAAGGATCATTTTGACTGCCTCCAGAAGTTAGATCAGATGGCAAATTGGATTTGGTGCTAGGTCTTTCCCTTTAGGTTTTACCCCAACAATGTTTTCATTAGTTTCGCTCACTCTCGAAATCAAGCATTTTACAGCAGGTTGGAGCAGCCTGTATCTCAGCACAGGAATAAGGTAGGGAAGAATTCTAAGGATCATTTTGACTGCCTCCAGAAGTTAGATCAGATGGCAAATTGGATTTGGTGCTAGGTCTTTCCCTTTAGGTTTTACCCCAACAATGTTTTCATTAGTTTCGCTCACTCTCGAAATCAAGCATTTTACAGCAGGTTGGAGCAGCCTGTATCTCAGCACAGGAATAAGGTAGGGAAGAATTCTAAGGATCATTTTGACTGCCTCCAGAAGTTAGATCAGATGGCAAATTGGATTTGGTGCTAGGTCTTTCCCTTTAGGTTTTACCCCAACAATGTTTTCATTAGTTTCGCTCACTCTCGAAATCAAGCATTTTACAGCAGGTTGGAGCAGCCTGTATCTCAGCACAGGAATAAGGTAGGGAAGAATTCTAAGGATCATTTTGACTGCCTCCAGAAGTTAGATCAGATGGCAAATTGGATTTGGTGCTAGGTCTTTCCCTTTAGGTTTTACCCCAACAATGTTTTCATTAGTTTCGCTCACTCTCGAAATCAAGCATTTTACAGCAGGTTGGAGCAGCCTGTATCTCAGCACAGGAATAAGGTAGGGAAGAATTCTAAGGATCATTTTGACTGCCTCCAGAAGTTAGATCAGATGGCAAATTGGATTTGGTGCTAGGTCTTTCCCTTTAGGTTTTACCCCAACAATGTTTTCATTAGTTTCGCTCACTCTCGAAATCAAGCATTTTACAGCAGGTTGGAGCAGCCTGTATCTCAGCACAGGAATAAGGTAGGGAAGAATTCTAAGGATCATTTTGACTGCCTCCAGAAGTTAGATCAGATGGCAAATTGGATTTGGTGCTAGGTCTTTCCCTTTAGGTTTTACCCCAACAATGTTTTCATTAGTTTCGCTCACTCTCGAAATCAAGCATTTTACAGCAGGTTGGAGCAGCCTGTATCTCAGCACAGGAATAAGGTAGGGAAGAATTCTAAGGATCATTTTGACTGCCTCCAGAAGTTAGATCAGATGGCAAATTGGATTTGGTGCTAGGTCTTTCCCTTTAGGTTTTACCCCAACAATGTTTTCATTAGTTTCGCTCACTCTCGAAATCAAGCATTTTACAGCAGGTTGGAGCAGCCTGTATCTCAGCACAGGAATAAGGTAGGGAAGAATTCAAATACTCATTTTGACTGCCTCCAGAAGTTAGATCAGATGGCAAATTGGATTTGGTGCTAGGTCTTTCCCTTTAGGTTTTACCCCAACAATGTTTTCATTAGTTTCGCTCACTCTCGAAATCAAGCATTTTACAGCAGGTTGGAGCAGCCTGTATCTCAGCACAGGAATAAGGTAGGGAAGAATTCTAAGGATCATTTTGACTGCCTCCAGAAGTTAGATCAGATGGCAAATTGGATTTGGTGCTAGGTCTTTCCCTTTAGGTTTTACCCCAACAATGTTTTCATTAGTTTCGCTCACTCTCGAAATCAAGCATTTTACAGCAGGTTGGAGCAGCCTGTATCTCAGCACAGGAATAAGGTAGGGAAGAATTCTAAGGATCATTTTGACTGCCTCCAGAAGTTAGATCAGATGGCAAATTGGATTTGGTGCTAGGTCTTTCCCTTTAGGTTTTACCCCAACAATGTTTTCATTAGTTTCGCTCACTCTCAAAATCAAGCATTTTACAGCAGGTTGGAGCAGCCTGTATCTCAGCACAGGAATAAGGTAGGGAAGAATTCAAATACTCATTTTGACTGCCTCCAGAAGTTAGATCAGATGGCAAATTGGATTTGGTGCTAGGTCTTTCCCTTTAGGTTTTACCCCAACAATGTTTTCATTAGTTTCGCTCACTCTCGAAATCAAGCATTTTACAGCAGGTTGGAGCAGCCTGTATCTCAGCACAGGAATAAGGTAGGGAAGAATTCTAAGGATCATTTTGACTGCCTCCAGAAGTTAGATCAGATGGCAAATTGGATTTGGTGCTAGGTCTTTCCCTTTAGGTTTTACCCCAACAATGTTTTCATTAGTTTCGCTCACTCTCGAAATCAAGCATTTTACAGCAGGTTGGAGCAGCCTGTATCTCAGCACAGGAATAAGGTAGGGAAGAATTCAAATACTCATTTTGACTGCCTCCAGAAGTTAGATCAGATGGCAAATTGGATTTGGTGCTAGGTCTTTCCCTTTAGGTTTTACCCCAACAATGTTTTCATTAGTTTCGCTCACTCTCGAAATCAAGCATTTTACAGCAGGTTGGAGCAGCCTGTATCTCAGCACAGGAATAAGGTAGGGAAGAATTCTAAGGATCATTTTGACTGCCTCCAGAAGTTAGATCAGATGGCAAATTGGATTTGGTGCTAGGTCTTTCCCTTTAGGTTTTACCCCAACAATGTTTTCATTAGTTTCGCTCACTCTCGAAATCAAGCATTTTACAGCAGGTTGGAGCAGCCTGTATCTCAGCACAGGAATAAGGTAGGGAAGAATTCTAAGGATCATTTTGACTGCCTCCAGAAGTTAGATCAGATGGCAAATTGGATTTGGTGCTAGGTCTTTCCCTTTAGGTTTTACCCCAACAATGTTTTCATTAGTTTCGCTCACTCTCGAAATCAAGCATTTTACAGCAGGTTGGAGCAGCCTGTATCTCAGCACAGGAATAAGGTAGGGAAGAATTCTAAGGATCATTTTGACTGCCTCCAGAAGTTAGATCAGATGGCAAATTGGATTTGGTGCTAGGTCTTTCCCTTTAGGTTTTACCCCAACAATGTTTTCATTAGTTTCGCTCACTCTCGAAATCAAGCATTTTACAGCAGGTTGGAGCAGCCTGTATCTCAGCACAGGAATAAGGTAGGGAAGAATTCTAAGGATCATTTTGACTGCCTCCAGAAGTTAGATCAGATGGCAAATTGGATTTGGTGCTAGGTCTTTCCCTTTAGGTTTTACCCCAACAATGTTTTCATTAGTTTCGCTCACTCTCGAAATCAAGCATTTTACAGCAGGTTGGAGCAGCCTGTATCTCAGCACAGGAATAAGGTAGGGAAGAATTCTAAGGATCATTTTGACTGCCTCCAGAAGTTAGATCAGATGGCAAATTGGATTTGGTGCTAGGTCTTTCCCTTTAGGTTTTACCCCAACAATGTTTTCATTAGTTTCGCTCACTCTCGAAATCAAGCATTTTACAGCAGGTTGGAGCAGCCTGTATCTCAGCACAGGAATAAGGTAGGGAAGAATTCTAAGGATCATTTTGACTGCCTCCAGAAGTTAGATCAGATGGCAAATTGGATTTGGTGCTAGGTCTTTCCCTTTAGGTTTTACCCCAACAATGTTTTCATTAGTTTCGCTCACTCTCGAAATCAAGCATTTTACAGCAGGTTGGAGCAGCCTGTATCTCAGCACAGGAATAAGGTAGGGAAGAATTCTAAGGATCATTTTGACTGCCTCCAGAAGTTAGATCAGATGGCAAATTGGATTTGGTGCTAGGTCTTTCCCTTTAGGTTTTACCCCAACAATGTTTTCATTAGTTTCGCTCACTCTCGAAATCAAGCATTTTACAGCAGGTTGGAGCAGCCTGTATCTCAGCACAGGAATAAGGTAGGGAAGAATTCTAAGGATCATTTTGACTGCCTCCAGAAGTTAGATCAGATGGCAAATTGGATTTGGTGCTAGGTCTTTCCCTTTAGGTTTTACCCCAACAATGTTTTCATTAGTTTCGCTCACTCTCGAAATCAAGCATTTTACAGCAGGTTGGAGCAGCCTGTATCTCAGCACAGGAATAAGGTAGGGAAGAATTCTAAGGATCATTTTGACTGCCTCCAGAAGTTAGATCAGATGGCAAATTGGATTTGGTGCTAGGTCTTTCCCTTTAGGTTTTACCCCAACAATGTTTTCATTAGTTTCGCTCACTCTCGAAATCAAGCATTTTACAGCAGGTTGGAGCAGCCTGTATCTCAGCACAGGAATAAGGTAGGGAAGAATTCTAAGGATCATTTTGACTGCCTCCAGAAGTTAGATCAGATGGCAAATTGGATTTGGTGCTAGGTCTTTCCCTTTAGGTTTTACCCCAACAATGTTTTCATTAGTTTCGCTCACTCTCGAAATCAAGCATTTTACAGCAGGTTGGAGCAGCCTGTATCTCAGCACAGGAATAAGGTAGGGAAGAATTCTAAGGATCATTTTGACTGCCTCCAGAAGTTAGATCAGATGGCAAATTGGATTTGGTGCTAGGTCTTTCCCTTTAGGTTTTACGCCAACAATGTTTTCATTAGTTTCGCTCACTCTCGAAATCAAGCATTTTACAGCAGGTTGGAGCAGCCTGTATCTCAGCACAGGAATAAGGTAGGGAAGAATTCTAAGGATCATTTTGACTGCCTCCAGAAGTTAGATCAGATGGCAAATTGGATTTGGTGCTAGGTCTTTCCCTTTAGGTTTTACGCCAACAATGTTTTCATTAGTTTCGCTCACTCTCGAAATCAAGCATTTTACAGCAGGTTGGAGCAGCCTGTATCTCAGCACAGGAATAAGGTAGGGAAGAATTCTAAGGATCATTTTGACTGCCTCCAGAAGTTAGATCAGATGGCAAATTGGATTTGGTGCTAGGTCTTTCCCTTTAGGTTTTACCCCAACAATGTTTTCATTAGTTTCGCTCACTCTCGAAATCAAGCATTTTACAGCAGGTTGGAGCAGCCTGTATCTCAGCACAGGAATAAGGTAGGGAAGAATTCTAAGGATCATTTTGACTGCCTCCAGAAGTTAGATCAGATGGCAAATTGGATTTGGTGCTAGGTCTTTCCCTTTAGGTTTTACCCCAACAATGTTTTCATTAGTTTCGCTCACTCTCGAAATCAAGCATTTTACAGCAGGTTGGAGCAGCCTGTATCTCAGCACAGGAATAAGGTAGGGAAGAATTCTAAGGATCATTTTGACTGCCTCCAGAAGTTAGATCAGATGGCAAATTGGATTTGGTGCTAGGTCTTTCCCTTTAGGTTTTACCCCAACAATGTTTTCATTAGTTTCGCTCACTCTCGAAATCAAGCATTTTACAGCAGGTTGGAGCAGCCTGTATCTCAGCACAGGAATAAGGTAGGGAAGAATTCTAAGGATCATTTTGACTGCCTCCAGAAGTTAGATCAGATGGCAAATTGGATTTGGTGCTAGGTCTTTCCCTTTAGGTTTTACCCCAACAATGTTTTCATTAGTTTCGCTCACTCTCGAAATCAAGCATTTTACAGCAGGTTGGAGCAGCCTGTATCTCAGCACAGGAATAAGGTAGGGAAGAATTCTAAGGATCATTTTGACTGCCTCCAGAAGTTAGATCAGATGGCAAATTGGATTTGGTGCTAGGTCTTTCCCTTTAGGTTTTACCCCAACAATGTTTTCATTAGTTTCGCTCACTCTCGAAATCAAGCATTTTACAGCAGGTTGGAGCAGCCTGTATCTCAGCACAGGAATAAGGTAGGGAAGAATTCAAATACTCATTTTGACTGCCTCCAGAAGTTAGATCAGATGGCAAATTGGATTTGGTGCTAGGTCTTTCCCTTTAGGTTTTACCCCAACAATGTTTTCATTAGTTTCGCTCACTCTCGAAATCAAGCATTTTACAGCAGGTTGGAGCAGCCTGTATCTCAGCACAGGAATAAGGTAGGGAAGAATTCTAAGGATCATTTTGACTGCCTCCAGAAGTTAGATCAGATGGCAAATTGGATTTGGTGCTAGGTCTTTCCCTTTAGGTTTTACCCCAACAATGTTTTCATTAGTTTCGCTCACTCTCGAAATCAAGCATTTTACAGCAGGTTGGAGCAGCCTGTATCTCAGCACAGGAATAAGGTAGGGAAGAATTCTAAGGATCATTTTGACTGCCTCCAGAAGTTAGATCAGATGGCAAATTGGATTTGGTGCTAGGTCTTTCCCTTTAGGTTTTACCCCAACAATGTTTTCATTAGTTTCGCTCACTCTCGAAATCAAGCATTTTACAGCAGGTTGGAGCAGCCTGTATCTCAGCACAGGAATAAGGTAGGGAAGAATTCTAAGGATCATTTTGACTGCCTCCAGAAGTTAGATCAGATGGCAAATTGGATTTGGTGCTAGGTCTTTCCCTTTAGGTTTTACCCCAACAATGTTTCCATTAGTTTCGCTCACTCTCGAAATCAAGCATTTTACAGCAGGTTGGAGCAGCCTGTATCTCAGCACAGGAATAAGGTAGGGAAGAATTCTAAGGATCATTTTGACTGCCTCCAGAAGTTAGATCAGATGGCAAATTGGATTTGGTGCTAGGTCTTTCCCTTTAGGTTTTACCCCAACAATGTTTACATTAGTTTCGCTCACTCTCGAAATCAAGCATTTTACAGCAGGTTGGAGCAGCCTGTATCTCAGCACAGGAATAAGGTAGGGAAGAATTCAAATACTCATTTTGACTGCCTCCAGAAGTTAGATCAGATGGCCAATGCAATTTGGTGCTAGGCCTTTCCCTTTAGGTTTTACCCCAACAATGTTTTCATTAGTTTCGCTCACTCTCGAAATCAAGCATTTTACAGCAGGTTGGAGCAGCCTGTATCTCAGCACAGGAATAAGGTAGGGAAGAATTCTAAGGATCATTTTGACTGCCTCCAGAAGTTAGATCAGATGGCAAATTGGATTTGGTGCTAGGTCTTTCCCTTTAGGTTTTACCCCAACAATGTTTTCATTAGTTTCGCTCACTCTCGAAATCAAGCATTTTACAGCAGGTTGGAGCAGCCTGTATCTCAGCACAGGAATAAGGTAGGGAAGAATTCTAAGGATCATTTTGACTGCCTCCAGAAGTTAGATCAGATGGCAAATTGGATTTGGTGCTAGGTCTTTCCCTTTAGGTTTTACCCCAACAATGTTTTCATTAGTTTCGCTCACTCTCGAAATCAAGCATTTTACAGCAGGTTGGAGCAGCCTGTATCTCAGCACAGGAATAAGGTAGGGAAGAATTCTAAGGATCATTTTGACTGCCTCCAGAAGTTAGATCAGATGGCAAATTGGATTTGGTGCTAGGTCTTTCCCTTTAGGTTTTACCCCAACAATGTTTTCATTAGTTTCGCTCACTCTCGAAATCAAGCATTTTACAGCAGGTTGGAGCAGCCTGTATCTCAGCACAGGAATAAGGTAGGGAAGAATTCTAAGGATCATTTTGACTGCCTCCAGAAGTTAGATCAGATGGCAAATTGGATTTGGTGCTAGGCCTTTCCCTTTAGGTTTTACCCCAACAATGTTTTCATTAGTTTCGCTCACTCTCGAAATCAAGCATTTTACAGCAGGTTGGAGCAGCCTGTATCTCAGCACAGGAATAAGGTAGGGAAGAATTCTAAGGATCATTTTGACTGCCTCCAGAAGTTAGATCAGATGGCAAATTGGATTTGGTGCTAGGTCTTTCCCTTTAGGTTTTACCCCAACAATGTTTTCATTAGTTTCGCTCACTCTCGAAATCAAGCATTTTACAGCAGGTTGGAGCAGCCTGTATCTCAGCACAGGAATAAGGTAGGGAAGAATTCTAAGGATCATTTTGACTGCCTCCAGAAGTTAGATCAGATGGCAAATTGGATTTGGTGCTAGGTCTTTCCCTTTAGGTTTTACCCCAACAATGTTTTCATTAGTTTCGCTCACTCTCGAAATCAAGCATTTTACAGCAGGTTGGAGCAGCCTGTATCTCAGCACAGGAATAAGGTAGGGTAGAATTCTAAGGATCATTTTGACTGCCTCCAGAAGTTAGATCAGATGGCAAATTGGATTTGGTGCTAGGTCTTTCCCTTTAGGTTTTACCCCAACAATGTTTTCATTAGTTTCGCTCACTCTCGAAATCAAGCATTTTACAGCAGGTTGGAGCAGCCTGTATCTCAGCACAGGAATAAGGTAGGGAAGAATTCTAAGGATCATTTTGACTGCCTCCAGAAGTTAGATCAGATGGCAAATTGGATTTGGTGCTAGGTCTTTCCCTTTAGGTTTTACCCCAACAATGTTTTCATTAGTTTCGCTCACTCTCGAAATCAAGCATTTTACAGCAGGTTGGAGCAGCCTGTATCTCAGCACAGGAATAAGGTAGGGAAGAATTCTAAGGATCATTTTGACTGCCTCCAGAAGTTAGATCAGATGGCAAATTGGATTTGGTGCTAGGTCTTTCCCTTTAGGTTTTACCCCAACAATGTTTTCATTAGTTTCGCTCACTCTCGAAATCAAGCATTTTACAGCAGGTTGGAGCAGCCTGTATCTCAGCACAGGAATAAGGTAGGGAAGAATTCTAAGGATCATTTTGACTGCCTCCAGAAGTTAGATCAGATGGCAAATTGGATTTGGTGCTAGGTCTTTCCCTTTAGGTTTTACCCCAACAATGTTTTCATTAGTTTCGCTCACTCTCGAAATCAAGCATTTTACAGCAGGTTGGAGCAGCCTGTATCTCAGCACAGGAATAAGGTAGGGAAGAATTCTAAGGATCATTTTGACTGCCTCCAGAAGTTAGATCAGATGGCAAATTGGATTTGGTGCTAGGTCTTTCCCTTTAGGTTTTACCCCAACAATGTTTTCATTAGTTTCGCTCACTCTCGAAATCAAGCATTTTACAGCAGGTTGGAGCAGCCTGTATCTCAGCACAGGAATAAGGTAGGGAAGAATTCAAATACTTATTTTGACTGCCTCCAGAAGTTAGATCAGATGGCAAATTGGATTTGGTGCTAGGTCTTTCCCTTTAGGTTTTACCCCAACAATGTTTTCATTAGTTTCGCTCACTCTCGAAATCAAGCATTTTACAGCAGGTTGGAGCAGCCTGTATCTCAGCACAGGAATAAGGTAGGGAAGAATTCTAAGGATCATTTTGACTGCCTCCAGAAGTTAGATCAGATGGCAAATTGGATTTGGTGCTAGGTCTTTCCCTTTAGGTTTTACCCCAACAATGTTTTCATTAGTTTCGCTCACTCTCGAAATCAAGCATTTTACAGCAGGTTGGAGCAGCCTGTATCTCAGCACAGGAATAAGGTAGGGAAGAATTCTAAGGATCATTTTGACTGCCTCCAGAAGTTAGATCAGATGGCAAATTGGATTTGGTGCTAGGTCTTTCCCTTTAGGTTTTACCCCAACAATGTTTTCATTAGTTTCGCTCACTCTCGAAATCAAGCATTTTACAGCAGGTTGGAGCAGCCTGTATCTCAGCACAGGAATAAGGTAGGGAAGAATTCTAAGGATCATTTTGACTGCCTCCAGAAGTTAGATCAGATGGCAAATTGGATTTGGTGCTAGGTCTTTCCCTTTAGGTTTTACCCCAACAATGTTTTCATTAGTTTCGCTCACTCTCGAAATCAAGCATTTTACAGCAGGTTGGAGCAGCCTGTATCTCAGCACAGGAATAAGGTAGGGAAGAATTCTAAGGATCATTTTGACTGCCTCCAGAAGTTAGATCAGATGGCAAATTGGATTTGGTGCTAGGTCTTTCCCTTTAGGTTTTACCCCAACAATGTTTTCATTAGTTTCGCTCACTCTCGAAATCAAGCATTTTACAGCAGGTTGGAGCAGCCTGTATCTCAGCACAGGAATAAGGTAGGGAAGAATTCAAATACTCATTTTGACTGCCTCCAGAAGTTAGATCAGATGGCAAATTGGATTTGGTGCTAGGTCTTTCCCTTTAGGTTTTACCCCAACAATGTTTTCATTAGTTTCGCTCACTCTCGAAATCAAGCATTTTACAGCAGGTTGGAGCAGCCTGTATCTCAGCACAGGAATAAGGTAGGGAAGAATTCAAATACTCATTTTGACTGCCTCCAGAAGTTAGATCAGATGGCAAATTGGATTTGGTGCTAGGTCTTTCCCTTTAGGTTTTACCCCAACAATGTTTTCATTAGTTTCGCTCACTCTCGAAATCAAGCATTTTACAGCAGGTTGGAGCAGCCTGTATCTCAGCACAGGAATAAGGTAGGGAAGAATTCTAAGGATCATTTTGACTGCCTCCAGAAGTTAGATCAGATGGCAAATTGGATTTGGTGCTAGGTCTTTCCCTTTAGGTTTTACCCCAACAATGTTTTCATTAGTTTCGCTCACTCTCGAAATCAAGCATTTTACAGCAGGTTGGAGCAGCCTGTATCTCAGCACAGGAATAAGGTAGGGAAGAATTCTAAGGCTCATTTTGACTGCCTCCAGAAGTTAGATCAGATGGCAAATTGGATTTGGTGCTAGGTCTTTCCCTTTAGGTTTTACCCCAACAATGTTTTCATTAGTTTCGCTCACTCTCGAAATCAAGCATTTTACAGCAGGTTGGAGCAGCCTGTATCTCAGCACAGGAATAAGGTAGGGAAGAATTCTAAGGATCATTTTGACTGCCTCCAGAAGTTAGATCAGATGGCAAATTGGATTTGGTGCTAGGTCTTTCCCTTTAGGTTTTACCCCAACAATGTTTTCATTAGTTTCGCTCACTCTCGAAATCAAGCATTTTACAGCAGGTTGGAGCAGCCTGTATCTCAGCACAGGAATAAGGTAGGGAAGAATTCTAAGGATCATTTTGACTGCCTCCAGAAGTTAGATCAGATGGCAAATTGGATTTGGTGCTAGGTCTTTCCCTTTAGGTTTTACCCCAACAATGTTTTCATTAGTTTCGCTCACTCTCGAAATCAAGCATTTTACAGCAGGTTGGAGCAGCCTGTATCTCAGCACAGGAATAAGGTAGGGAAGAATTCAAATACTCATTTTGACTGCCTCCAGAAGTTAGATCAGATGGCAAATTGGATTTGGTGCTAGGTCTTTCCCTTTAGGTTTTACCCCAACAATGTTTTCATTAGTTTCGCTCACTCTCGAAATCAAGCATTTTACAGCAGGTTGGAGCAGCCTGTATCTCAGCACAGGAATAAGGTAGGGAAGAATTCAAATACTCATTTTGACTGCCTCCAGAAGTTAGATCAGATGGCAAATTGGATTTGGTGCTAGGTCTTTCCCTTTAGGTTTTACCCCAACAATGTTTCCATTAGTTTCGCTCACTCTCGAAATCAAGCATTTTACAGCAGGTTGGAGCAGCCTGTATCTCAGCACAGGAATAAGGTAGGGAAGAATTCTAAGGATCATTTTGACTGCCTCCAGAAGTTAGATCAGATGGCAAATTGGATTTGGTGCTAGGTCTTTCCCTTTAGGTTTTACCCCAACAATGTTTTCATTAGTTTCGCTCACTCTCGAAATCAAGCATTTTACAGCAGGTTGGAGCAGCCTGTATCTCAGCACAGGAATAAGGTAGGGAAGAATTCAAATACTCATTTTGACTGCCTCCAGAAGTTAGATCAGATGGCAAATTGGATTTGGTGCTAGGTCTTTCCCTTTAGGTTTTACCCCAACAATGTTTTCATTAGTTTCGCTCACTCTCGAAATCAAGCATTTTACAGCAGGTTGGAGCAGCCTGTATCTCAGCACAGGAATAAGGTAGGGAAGAATTCAAATACTCATTTTGACTGCCTCCAGAAGTTAGATCAGATGGCAAATTGGATTTGGTGCTAGGTCTTTCCCTTTAGGTTTTACCCCAACAATGTTTTCATTAGTTTCGCTCACTCTCGAAATCAAGCATTTTACAGCAGGTTGGAGCAGCCTGTATCTCAGCACAGGAATAAGGTAGGGAAGAATTCAAATACTCATTTTGACTGCCTCCAGAAGTTAGATCAGATGGCAAATTGGATTTGGTGCTAGGTCTTTCCCTTTAGGTTTTACCCCAACAATGTTTTCATTAGTTTCGCTCACTCTCGAAATCAAGCATTTTACAGCAGGTTGGAGCAGCCTGTATCTCAGCACAGGAATAAGGTAGGGAAGAATTCTAAGGATCATTTTGACTGCCTCCAGAAGTTAGATCAGATGGCAAATTGGATTTGGTGCTAGGTCTTTCCCTTTAGGTTTTACCCCAACAATGTTTTCATTAGTTTCGCTCACTCTCGAAATCAAGCATTTTACAGCAGGTTGGAGCAGCCTGTATCTCAGCACAGGAATAAGGTAGGGAAGAATTCTAAGGCTCATTTTGACTGCCTCCAGAAGTTAGATCAGATGGCAAATTGGATTTGGTGCTAGGTCTTTCCCTTTAGGTTTTACCCCAACAATGTTTTCATTAGTTTCGCTCACTCTCGAAATCAAGCATTTTACAGCAGGTTGGAGCAGCCTGTATCTCAGCACAGGAATAAGGTAGGGAAGAATTCTAAGGATCATTTTGACTGCCTCCAGAAGTTAGATCAGATGGCAAATTGGATTTGGTGCTAGGTCTTTCCCTTTAGGTTTTACCCCAACAATGTTTTCATTAGTTTCGCTCACTCTCGAAATCAAGCATTTTACAGCAGGTTGGAGCAGCCTGTATCTCAGCACAGGAATAAGGTAGGGAAGAATTCAAATACTCATTTTGACTGCCTCCAGAAGTTAGATCAGATGGCAAATTGGATTTGGTGCTAGGTCTTTCCCTTTAGGTTTTACCCCATCAATGTTTTCATTAGTTTCGCTCACTCTCGAAATCAAGCATTTTACAGCAGGTTGGAGCAGCCTGTATCTCAGCACAGGAATAAGGTAGGGAAGAATTCAAATACTCATTTTGACTGCCTCCAGAAGTTAGATCAGATGGCAAATTGGATTTGGTGCTAGGTCTTTCCCTTTAGGTTTTACCCCAACAATGTTTTCATTAGTTTCGCTCACTCTCGAAATCAAGCATTTTACAGCAGGTTGGAGCAGCCTGTATCTCAGCACAGGAATAAGGTAGGGAAGAATTCAAATACTCATTTTGACTGCCTCCAGAAGTTAGATCAGATGGCAAATTGGATTTGGTGCTAGGTCTTTCCCTTTAGGTTTTACCCCAACAATGTTTTCATTAGTTTCGCTCACTCTCGAAATCAAGCATTTTACAGCAGGTTGGAGCAGCCTGTATCTCAGCACAGGAATAAGGTAGGGAAGAATTCTAAGGATCATTTTGACTGCCTCCAGAAGTTAGATCAGATGGCAAATTGGATTTGGTGCTAGGTCTTTCCCTTTAGGTTTTACCCCAACAATGTTTTCATTAGTTTCGCTCACTCTCGAAATCAAGCATTTTACAGCAGGTTGGAGCAGCCTGTATCTCAGCACAGGAATAAGGTAGGGAAGAATTCTAAGGATCATTTTGACTGCCTCCAGAAGTTAGATCAGATGGCAAATTGGATTTGGTGCTAGGTCTTTCCCTTTAGGTTTTACCCCAACAATGTTTTCATTAGTTTCGCTCACTCTCGAAATCAAGCATTTTACAACAGGTTGGAGCAGCCTGTATCTCAGCACAGGAATAAGGTAGGGAAGAATTCAAATACTCATTTTGACTGCCTCCAGAAGTTAGATCAGATGGCAAATTGGATTTGGTGCTAGGTCTTTCCCTTTAGGTTTTACCCCAACAATGTTTTCATTAGTTTCGCTCACTCTCGAAATCAAGCATTTTACAGCAGGTTGGAGCAGCCTGTATCTCAGCACAGGAATAAGGTAGGGAAGAATTCTAAGGATCATTTTGACTGCCTCCAGAAGTTAGATCAGATGGCAAATTGGATTTGGTGCTAGGTCTTTCCCTTTAGGTTTTACCCCAACAATGTTTTCATTAGTTTCGCTCACTCTCGAAATCAAGCATTTTACAGCAGGTTGGAGCAGCCTGTATCTCAGCACAGGAATAAGGTAGGGAAGAATTCTAAGGATCATTTTGACTGCCTCCAGAAGTTAGATCAGATGGCAAATTGGATTTGGTGCTAGGTCTTTCCCTTTAGGTTTTACCCCAACAATGTTTTCATTAGTTTCGCTCACTCTCGAAATCAAGCATTTTACAGCAGGTTGGAGCAGCCTGTATCTCAGCACAGGAATAAGGTAGGGAAGAATTCTAAGGATCATTTTGACTGCCTCCAGAAGTTAGATCAGATGGCAAATTGGATTTGGTGCTAGGTCTTTCCCTTTAGGTTTTACCCCAACAATGTTTTCATTAGTTTCGCTCACTCTCGAAATCAAGCATTTTACAGCAGGTTGGAGCAGCCTGTATCTCAGCACAGGAATAAGGTAGGGAAGAATTCTAAGGATCATTTTGACTGCCTCCAGAAGTTAGATCAGATGGCAAATTGGATTTGGTGCTAGGTCTTTCCCTTTAGGTTTTACCCCAACAATGTTTTCATTAGTTTCGCTCACTCTCGAAATCAAGCATTTTACAGCAGGTTGGAGCAGCCTGTATCTCAGCACAGGAATAAGGTAGGGAAGAATTCTAAGGATCATTTTGACTGCCTCCAGAAGTTAGATCAGATGGCAAATTGGATTTGGTGCTAGGTCTTTCCCTTTAGGTTTTACCCCAACAATGTTTTCATTAGTTTCGCTCACTCTCGAAATCAAGCATTTTACAGCAGGTTGGAGCAGCCTGTATCTCAGCACAGGAATAAGGTAGGGAAGAATTCAAATACTCATTTTGACTGCCTCCAGAAGTTAGATCAGATGGCAAATTGGATTTGGTGCTAGGTCTTTCCCTTTAGGTTTTACCCCAACAATGTTTTCATTAGTTTCGCTCACTCTCGAAATCAAGCATTTTACAGCAGGTTGGAGCAGCCTGTATCTCAGCACAGGAATAAGGTAGGGAAGAATTCAAATACTCATTTTGACTGCCTCCAGAAGTTAGATCAGATGGCAAATTGGATTTGGTGCTAGGTCTTTCCCTTTAGGTTTTACCCCAACAATGTTTTCATTAGTTTCGCTCACTCTCGAAATCAAGCATTTTACAGCAGGTTGGAGCAGCCTGTATCTCAGCACAGGAATAAGGTAGGGAAGAATTCTAAGGATCATTTTGACTGCCTCCAGAAGTTAGATCAGATGGCAAATTGGATTTGGTGCTAGGTCTTTCCCTTTAGGTTTTACCCCAACAATGTTTTCATTAGTTTCGCTCACTCTCGAAATCAAGCATTTTACAGCAGGTTGGAGCAGCCTGTATCTCAGCACAGGAATAAGGTAGGGAAGAATTCAAATACTCATTTTGACTGCCTCCAGAAGTTAGATCAGATGGCAAATTGGATTTGGTGCTAGGTCTTTCCCTTTAGGTTTTACCCCAACAATGTTTTCATTAGTTTCGCTCACTCTCGAAATCAAGCATTTTACAGCAGGTTGGAGCAGCCTGTATCTCAGCACAGGAATAAGGTAGGGAAGAATTCAAATACTCATTTTGACTGCCTCCAGAAGTTAGATCAGATGGCAAATTGGATTTGGTGCTAGGTCTTTCCCTTTAGGTTTTACCCCAACAATGTTTTCATTAGTTTCACTCACTCTCGAAATCAAGCATTTTACAGCAGGTTGGAGCAGCCTGTATCTCAGCACAGGAATAAGGTAGGGAAGAATTCTAAGGATCATTTTGACTGCCTCCAGAAGTTAGATCAGATGGCAAATTGGATTTGGTGCTAGGTCTTTCCCTTTAGGTTTTACCCCAACAATGTTTTCATTAGTTTCGCTCACTCTCGAAATCAAGCATTTTACAGCAGGTTGGAGCAGCCTGTATCTCAGCACAGGAATAAGGTAGGGAAGAATTCTAAGGATCATTTTGACTGCCTCCAGAAGTTAGATCAGATGGCAAATTGGATTTGGTGCTAGGTCTTTCCCTTTAGGTTTTACCCCAACAATGTTTTCATTAGTTTCGCTCACTCTCGAAATCAAGCATTTTACAGCAGGTTGGAGCAGCCTGTATCTCAGCACAGGAATAAGGTAGGGAAGAATTCAAATACTCATTTTGACTGCCTCCAGAAGTTAGATCAGATGGCAAATTGGATTTGGTGCTAGGTCTTTCCCTTTAGGTTTTACCCCAACAATGTTTTCATTAGTTTCGCTCACTCTCGAAATCAAGCATTTTACAGCAGGTTGGAGCAGCCTGTATCTCAGCACAGGAATAAGGTAGGGAAGAATTCTAAGGATCATTTTGACTGCCTCCAGAAGTTAGATCAGATGGCAAATTGGATTTGGTGCTAGGTCTTTCCCTTTAGGTTTTACCCCAACAATGTTTTCATTAGTTTCGCTCACTCTCGAAATCAAGCATTTTACAGCAGGTTGGAGCAGCCTGTATCTCAGCACAGGAATAAGGTAGGGAAGAATTCAAATACTCATTTTGACTGCCTCCAGAAGTTAGATCAGATGGCAAATTGGATTTGGTGCTAGGTCTTTCCCTTTAGGTTTTACCCCAACAATGTTTTCATTAGTTTCGCTCACTCTCGAAATCAAGCATTTTACAGCAGGTTGGAGCAGCCTGTATCTCAGCACAGGAATAAGGTAGGGAAGAATTCTAAGGATCATTTTGACTGCCTCCAGAAGTTAGATCAGATGGCAAATTGGATTTGGTGCTAGGTCTTTCCCTTTAGGTTTTACCCCAACAATGTTTTCATTAGTTTCGCTCACTCTCGAAATCAAGCATTTTACAGCAGGTTGGAGCAGCCTGTATCTCAGCACAGGAATAAGGTAGGGAAGAATTCTAAGGATCATTTTGACTGCCTCCAGAAGTTAGATCAGATGGCAAATTGGATTTGGTGCTAGGTCTTTCCCTTTAGGTTTTACCCCAACAATGTTTTCATTAGTTTCGCTCACTCTCGAAATCAAGCATTTTACAGCAGGTTGGAGCAGCCTGTATCTCAGCACAGGAATAAGGTAGGGAAGAATTCTAAGGATCATTTTGACTGCCTCCAGAAGTTAGATCAGATGGCAAATTGGATTTGGTGCTAGGTCTTTCCCTTTAGGTTTTACCCCAACAATGTTTTCATTAGTTTCGCTCACTCTCGAAATCAAGCATTTTACAGCAGGTTGGAGCAGCCTGTATCTCAGCACAGGAATAAGGTAGGGAAGAATTCTAAGGATCATTTTGACTGCCTCCAGAAGTTAGATCAGATGGCAAATTGGATTTGGTGCTAGGTCTTTCCCTTTAGGTTTTACCCCAACAATGTTTTCATTAGTTTCGCTCACTCTCGAAATCAAGCATTTTACAGCAGGTTGGAGCAGCCTGTATCTCAGCACAGGAATAAGGTAGGGAAGAATTCTAAGGATCATTTTGACTGCCTCCAGAAGTTAGATCAGATGGCAAATTGGATTTGGTGCTAGGTCTTTCCCTTTAGGTTTTACCCCAACAATGTTTTCATTAGTTTCGCTCACTCTCGAAATCAAGCATTTTACAGCAGGTTGGAGCAGCCTGTATCTCAGCACAGGAATAAGGTAGGGAAGAATTCTAAGGATCATTTTGACTGCCTCCAGAAGTTAGATCAGATGGCAAATTGGATTTGGTGCTAGGTCTTTCCCTTTAGGTTTTACCCCAACAATGTTTTCATTAGTTTCGCTCACTCTCGAAATCAAGCATTTTACAGCAGGTTGGAGCAGCCTGTATCTCAGCACAGGAATAAGGTAGGGAAGAATTCAAATACTCATTTTGACTGCCTCCAGAAGTTAGATCAGATGGCAAATTGGATTTGGTGCTAGGTCTTTCCCTTTAGGTTTTACCCCCAACAATGTTTTCATTAGTTTCGCTCACTCTCGAAATCAAGCATTTTACAGCAGGTTGGAGCAGCCTGTATCTCAGCACAGGAATAAGGTAGGGAAGAATTCTAAGGATCATTTTGACTGCCTCCAGAAGTTAGATCAGATGGCAAATTGGATTTGGTGCTAGGTCTTTCCCTTTAGGTTTTACCCCAACAATGTTTTCATTAGTTTCGCTCACTCTCGAAATCAAGCATTTTACAGCAGGTTGGAGCAGCCTGTATCTCAGCACAGGAATAAGGTAGGGAAGAATTCTAAGGATCATTTTGACTGCCTCCAGAAGTTAGATCAGATGGCAAATTGGATTTGGTGCTAGGTCTTTCCCTTTAGGTTTTACCCCAACAATGTTTTCATTAGTTTCGCTCACTCTCGAAATCAAGCATTTTACAGCAGGTTGGAGCAGCCTGTATCTCAGCACAGGAATAAGGTAGGGAAGAATTCTAAGGATCATTTTGACTGCCTCCAGAAGTTAGATCAGATGGCAAATTGGATTTGGTGCTAGGTCTTTCCCTTTAGGTTTTACCCCAACAATGTTTTCATTAGTTTCGCTCACTCTCGAAATCAAGCATTTTACAGCAGGTTGGAGCAGCCTGTATCTCAGCACAGGAATAAGGTAGGGAAGAATTCTAAGGATCATTTTGACTGCCTCCAGAAGTTAGATCAGATGGCAAATTGGATTTGGTGCTAGGTCTTTCCCTTTAGGTTTTACCCCAACAATGTTTTCATTAGTTTCGCTCACTCTCGAAATCAAGCATTTTACAGCAGGTTGGAGCAGCCTGTATCTCAGCACAGGAATAAGGTAGGGAAGAATTCTAAGGATCATTTTGACTGCCTCCAGAAGTTAGATCAGATGGCAAATTGGATTTGGTGCTAGGTCTTTCCCTTTAGGTTTTACCCCAACAATGTTTTCATTAGTTTCGCTCACTCTCGAAATCAAGCATTTTACAGCAGGTTGGAGCAGCCTGTATCTCAGCACAGGAATAAGGTAGGGAAGAATTCAAATACTCATTTTGACTGCCTCCAGAAGTTAGATCAGATGGCAAATTGGATTTGGTGCTAGGTCTTTCCCTTTAGGTTTTACCCCAACAATGTTTTCATTAGTTTCGCTCACTCTCGAAATCAAGCATTTTACAGCAGGTTGGAGCAGCCTGTATCTCAGCACAGGAATAAGGTAGGGAAGAATTCTAAGGATCATTTTGACTGCCTCCAGAAGTTAGATCAGATGGCAAATTGGATTCGGTGCTAGGTCTTTCCCTTTAGGTTTTACCCCAACAATGTTTTCATTAGTTTCGCTCACTCCCGAAATCAAGCATTTTACAGCAGGTTGGAGCAGCCTGTATCTCAGCACAGGAATAAGGTAGGGAAGAATTCTAAGGATCATTTTGACTGCCTCCAGAAGTTAGATCAGATGGCAAATTGGATTTGGTGCTAGGTCTTTCCCTTTAGGTTTTACCCCAACAAAGTTTTCATTAGTTTCGCTCACTCTCGAAATCAAGCATTTTACAGCAGGTTGGAGCAGCCTGTATCTCAGCACAGGAATAAGGTAGGGAAGAATTCTAAGGATCATTTTAACTGCCTCCAGAAGTTAGATCAGATGGCAAATTGGATTTGGTGCTAGGTCTTTCCCTTTAGGTTTTACCCCAACAATGTTTTCATTAGTTTCGCTCACTCTCGAAATCAAGCATTTTACAGCAGGTTGGAGCAGCCTGTATCTCAGCACAGGAATAAGGTAGGGAAGAATTCTAAGGATCATTTTGACTGCCTCCAGAAGTTAGATCAGATGGCAAATTGGATTTGGTGCTAGGTCTTTCCCTTTAGGTTTTACCCCAACAATGTTTTCATTAGTTTCGCTCACTCTCGAAATCAAGCATTTTACAGCAGGTTGGAGCAGCCTGTATCTCAGCACAGGAATAAGGTAGGGAAGAATTCAAATACTCATTTTGACTGCCTCCAGAAGTTAGATCAGATGGCAAATTGGATTTGGTGCTAGGTCTTTCCCTTTAGGTTTTACCCCAACAATGTTTTCATTAGTTTCGCTCACTCTCGAAATCAAGCATTTTACAGCAGGTTGGAGCAGCCTGTATCTCAGCACAGGAATAAGGTAGGGAAGAATTCTAAGGATCATTTTGACTGCCTCCAGAAGTTAGATCAGATGGCAAATTGGATTTGGTGCTAGGTCTTTCCCTTTAGGTTTTACCCCAACAATGTTTTCATTAGTTTCGCTCACTCTCGAAATCAAGCATTTTACAGCAGGTTGGAGCAGCCTGTATCTCAGCACAGGAATAAGGTAGGGAAGAATTCAAATACTCATTTTGACTGCCTCCAGAAGTTAGATCAGATGGCAAATTGGATTTGGTGCTAGGTCTTTCCCTTTAGGTTTTACCCCAACAATGTTTTCATTAGTTTCGCTCACTCTCGAAATCAAGCATTTTACAGCAGGTTGGAGCAGCCTGTATCTCAGCACAGGAATAAGGTAGGGAAGAATTCAAATACTCATTTTGACTGCCTCCAGAAGTTAGATCAGATGGCAAATTGGATTTGGTGCTAGGTCTTTCCCTTTAGGTTTTACCCCAACAATGTTTTCATTAGTTTCACTCACTCTCGAAATCAAGCATTTTACAGCAGGTTGGAGCAGCCTGTATCTCAGCACAGGAATAAGGTAGGGAAGAATTCTAAGGATCATTTTGACTGCCTCCAGAAGTTAGATCAGATGGCAAATTGGATTTGGTGCTAGGTCTTTCCCTTTAGGTTTTACCCCAACAATGTTTTCATTAGTTTCGCTCACTCTCGAAATCAAGCATTTTACAGCAGGTTGGAGCAGCCTGTATCTCAGCACAGGAATAAGGTAGGGAAGAATTCTAAGGATCATTTTGACTGCCTCCAGAAGTTAGATCAGATGGCAAATTGGATTTGGTGCTAGGTCTTTCCCTTTAGGTTTTACCCCAACAATGTTTTCATTAGTTTCGCTCACTCTCGAAATCAAGCATTTTACAGCAGGTTGGAGCAGCCTGTATCTCAGCACAGGAATAAGGTAGGGAAGAATTCAAATACTCATTTTGACTGCCTCCAGAAGTTAGATCAGATGGCAAATTGGATTTGGTGCTAGGTCTTTCCCTTTAGGTTTTACCCCAACAATGTTTTCATTAGTTTCGCTCACTCTCGAAATCAAGCATTTTACAGCAGGTTGGAGCAGCCTGTATCTCAGCACAGGAATAAGGTAGGGAAGAATTCTAAGGATCATTTTGACTGCCTCCAGAAGTTAGATCAGATGGCAAATTGGATTTGGTGCTAGGTCTTTCCCTTTAGGTTTTACCCCAACAATGTTTTCATTAGTTTCGCTCACTCTCGAAATCAAGCATTTTACAGCAGGTTGGAGCAGCCTGTATCTCAGCACAGGAATAAGGTAGGGAAGAATTCAAATACTCATTTTGACTGCCTCCAGAAGTTAGATCAGATGGCAAATTGGATTTGGTGCTAGGTCTTTCCCTTTAGGTTTTACCCCAACAATGTTTTCATTAGTTTCGCTCACTCTCGAAATCAAGCATTTTACAGCAGGTTGGAGCAGCCTGTATCTCAGCACAGGAATAAGGTAGGGAAGAATTCTAAGGATCATTTTGACTGCCTCCAGAAGTTAGATCAGATGGCAAATTGGATTTGGTGCTAGGTCTTTCCCTTTAGGTTTTACCCCAACAATGTTTTCATTAGTTTCGCTCACTCTCGAAATCAAGCATTTTACAGCAGGTTGGAGCAGCCTGTATCTCAGCACAGGAATAAGGTAGGGAAGAATTCTAAGGATCATTTTGACTGCCTCCAGAAGTTAGATCAGATGGCAAATTGGATTTGGTGCTAGGTCTTTCCCTTTAGGTTTTACCCCAACAATGTTTTCATTAGTTTCGCTCACTCTCGAAATCAAGCATTTTACAGCAGGTTGGAGCAGCCTGTATCTCAGCACAGGAATAAGGTAGGGAAGAATTCAAATACTCATTTTGACTGCCTCCAGAAGTTAGATCAGATGGCAAATTGGATTTGGTGCTAGGTCTTTCCCTTTAGGTTTTACCCCAACAATGTTTTCATTAGTTTCGCTCACTCTCGAAATCAAGCATTTTACAGCAGGTTGGAGCAGCCTGTATCTCAGCACAGGAATAAGGTAGGGAAGAATTCAAATACTCATTTTGACTGCCTCCAGAAGTTAGATCAGATGGCAAATTGGATTTGGTGCTAGGTCTTTCCCTTTAGGTTTTACCCCAACAATGTTTTCATTAGTTTCGCTCACTCTCGAAATCAAGCATTTTACAGCAGGTTGGAGCAGCCTGTATCTCAGCACAGGAATAAGGTAGGGAAGAATTCTAAGGATCATTTTGACTGCCTCCAGAAGTTAGATCAGATGGCAAATTGGATTTGGTGCTAGGTCTTTCCCTTTAGGTTTTACCCCAACAATGTTTTCATTAGTTTCGCTCACTCTCGAAATCAAGCATTTTACAGCAGGTTGGAGCAGCCTGTATCTCAGCACAGGAATAAGGTAGGGAAGAATTCTAAGGATCATTTTGACTGCCTCCAGAAGTTAGATCAGATGGCAAATTGGATTTGGTGCTAGGTCTTTCCCTTTAGGTTTTACCCCAACAATGTTTTCATTAGTTTCGCTCACTCTCGAAATCAAGCATTTTACAGCAGGTTGGAGCAGCCTGTATCTCAGCACAGGAATAAGGTAGGGAAGAATTCTAAGGATCATTTTGACTGCCTCCAGAAGTTAGATCAGATGGCAAATTGGATTTGGTGCTAGGTCTTTCCCTTTAGGTTTTACCCCAACAATGTTTTCATTAGTTTCGCTCACTCTCGAAATCAAGCATTTTACAGCAGGTTGGAGCAGCCTGTATCTCAGCACAGGAATAAGGTAGGGAAGAATTCTAAGGATCATTTTGACTGCCTCCAGAAGTTAGATCAGATGGCAAATTGGATTTGGTGCTAGGTCTTTCCCTTTAGGTTTTACCCCAACAATGTTTTCATTAGTTTCGCTCACTCTCGAAATCAAGCATTTTACAGCAGGTTGGAGCAGCCTGTATCTCAGCACAGGAATAAGGTAGGGAAGAATTCTAAGGATCATTTTGACTGCCTCCAGAAGTTAGATCAGATGGCAAATTGGATTTGGTGCTAGGTCTTTCCCTTTAGGTTTTACCCCAACAATGTTTTCATTAGTTTCGCTCACTCTCGAAATCAAGCATTTTACAGCAGGTTGGAGCAGCCTGTATCTCAGCACAGGAATAAGGTAGGGAAGAATTCTAAGGATCATTTTGACTGCCTCCAGAAGTTAGATCAGATGGCAAATTGGATTTGGTGCTAGGTCTTTCCCTTTAGGTTTTACCCCAACAATGTTTTCATTAGTTTCGCTCACTCTCGAAATCAAGCATTTTACAGCAGGTTGGAGCAGCCTGTATCTCAGCACAGGAATAAGGTAGGGAAGAATTCTAAGGATCATTTTGACTGCCTCCAGAAGTTAGATCAGATGGCAAATTGGATTTGGTGCTAGGTCTTTCCCTTTAGGTTTTACCCCAACAATGTTTTCATTAGTTTCGCTCACTCTCGAAATCAAGCATTTTACAGCAGGTTGGAGCAGCCTGTATCTCAGCACAGGAATAAGGTAGGGAAGAATTCTAAGGATCATTTTGACTGCCTCCAGAAGTTAGATCAGATGGCAAATTGGATTTGGTGCTAGGTCTTTCCCTTTAGGTTTTACCCCAACAATGTTTTCATTAGTTTCGCTCACTCTCGAAATCAAGCATTTTACAGCAGGTTGGAGCAGCCTGTATCTCAGCACAGGAATAAGGTAGGGAAGAATTCTAAGGATCATTTTGACTGCCTCCAGAAGTTAGATCAGATGGCAAATTGGATTTGGTGCTAGGTCTTTCCCTTTAGGTTTTACCCCAACAATGTTTTCATTAGTTTCGCTCACTCTCGAAATCAAGCATTTTACAGCAGGTTGGAGCAGCCTGTATCTCAGCACAGGAATAAGGTAGGGAAGAATTCTAAGGATCATTTTGACTGCCTCCAGAAGTTAGATCAGATGGCAAATTGGATTTGGTGCTAGGTCTTTCCCTTTAGGTTTTACCCCAACAATGTTTTCATTAGTTTCGCTCACTCTCGAAATCAAGCATTTTACAGCAGGTTGGAGCAGCCTGTATCTCAGCACAGGAATAAGGTAGGGAAGAATTCAAATACTCATTTTGACTGCCTCCAGAAGTTAGATCAGATGGCAAATTGGATTTGGTGCTAGGTCTTTCCCTTTAGGTTTTACCCCAACAATGTTTTCATTAGTTTCGCTCACTCTGGAAATCAAGCATTTTACAGCAGGTTGGAGCAGCCTGTATCTCAGCACAGGAATAAGGTAGGGAAGAATTCAAATACTCATTTTGACTGCCTCCAGAAGTTAGATCAGATGGCAAATTGGATTTGGTGCTAGGTCTTTCCCTTTAGGTTTTACCCCAACAATGTTTTCATTAGTTTCGCTCACTCTCGAAATCAAGCATTTTACAGCAGGTTGGAGCAGCCTGTATCTCAGCACAGGAATAAGGTAGGGAAGAATTCAAATACTCATTTTGACTGCCTCCAGAAGTTAGATCAGATGGCAAATTGGATTTGGTGCTAGGTCTTTCCCTTTAGGTTTTACCCCAACAATGTTTTCATTAGTTTCGCTCACTCTCGAAATCAAGCATTTTACAGCAGGTTGGAGCAGCCTGTATCTCAGCACAGGAATAAGGTAGGGAAGAATTCTAAGGATCATTTTGACTGCCTCCAGAAGTTAGATCAGATGGCAAATTGGATTTGGTGCTAGGTCTTTCCCTTTAGGTTTTACCCCAACAATGTTTTCATTAGTTTCGCTCACTCTCGAAATCAAGCATTTTACAGCAGGTTGGAGCAGCCTGTATCTCAGCACAGGAATAAGGTAGGGAAGAATTCTAAGGATCATTTTGACTGCCTCCAGAAGTTAGATCAGATGGCAAATTGGATTTGGTGCTAGGTCTTTCCCTTTAGGTTTTACCCCAACAATGTTTTCATTAGTTTCGCTCACTCTCGAAATCAAGCATTTTACAGCAGGTTGGAGCAGCCTGTATCTCAGCACAGGAATAAGGTAGGGAAGAATTCTAAGGATCATTTTGACTGCCTCCAGAAGTTAGATCAGATGGCAAATTGGATTTGGTGCTAGGTCTTTCCCTTTAGGTTTTACCCCAACAATGTTTTCATTAGTTTCGCTCACTCTCGAAATCAAGCATTTTACAGCAGGTTGGAGCAGCCTGTATCTCAGCACAGGAATAAGGTAGGGAAGAATTCTAAGGATCATTTTGACTGCCTCCAGAAGTTAGATCAGATGGCAAATTGGATTTGGTGCTAGGTCTTTCCCTTTAGGTTTTACCCCAACAATGTTTTCATTAGTTTCGCTCACTCTCGAAATCAAGCATTTTACAGCAGGTTGGAGCAGCCTGTATCTCAGCACAGGAATAAGGTAGGGAAGAATTCTAAGGATCATTTTGACTGCCTCCAGAAGTTAGATCAGATGGCAAATTGGATTTGGTGCTAGGTCTTTCCCTTTAGGTTTTACCCCAACAATGTTTTCATTAGTTTCGCTCACTCTCGAAATCAAGCATTTTACAGCAGGTTGGAGCAGCCTGTATCTCAGCACAGGAATAAGGTAGGGAAGAATTCTAAGGATCATTTTGACTGCCTCCAGAAGTTAGATCAGATGGCAAATTGGATTTGGTGCTAGGTCTTTCCCTTTAGGTTTTACCCCAACAATGTTTTCATTAGTTTCGCTCACTCTCGAAATCAAGCATTTTACAGCAGGTTGGAGCAGCCTGTATCTCAGCACAGGAATAAGGTAGGGAAGAATTCTAAGGATCATTTTGACTGCCTCCAGAAGTTAGATCAGATGGCAAATTGGATTTGGTGCTAGGTCTTTCCCTTTAGGTTTTACCCCAACAATGTTTTCATTAGTTTCGCTCACTCTCGAAATCAAGCATTTTACAGCAGGTTGGAGCAGCCTGTATCTCAGCACAGGAATAAGGTAGGGAAGAATTCTAAGGATCATTTTGACTGCCTCCAGAAGTTAGATCAGATGGCAAATTGGATTTGGTGCTAGGTCTTTCCCTTTAGGTTTTACCCCAACAATGTTTTCATTAGTTTCGCTCACTCTCGAAATCAAGCATTTTACAGCAGGTTGGAGCAGCCTGTATCTCAGCACAGGAATAAGGTAGTGAAGAATTCAAATACTCATTTTGACTGCCTCCAGAAGTTAGATCAGATGGCAAATTGGATTTGGTGCTAGGTCTTTCCCTTTAGGTTTTACCCCAACAATGTTTTCATTAGTTTCGCTCACTCTGGAAATCAAGCATTTTACAGCAGGTTGGAGCAGCCTGTATCTCAGCACAGGAATAAGGTAGGGAAGAATTCAAATACTCATTTTGACTGCCTCCAGAAGTTAGATCAGATGGCAAATTGGATTTGGTGCTAGGTCTTTCCCTTTAGGTTTTACCCCAACAATGTTTTCATTCGTTTCGCTCACTCTCGAAATCAAGCATTTTACAGCAGGTTGGAGCAGCCTGTATCTCAGCACAGGAATAAGGTAGGGAAGAATTCAAATACTCATTTTGACTGCCTCCAGAAGTTAGATCAGATGGCAAATTGGATTTGGTGCTAGGTCTTTCCCTTTAGGTTTTACCCCAACAATGTTTTCATTAGTTTCGCTCACTCTCGAAATCAAGCATTTTACAGCAGGTTGGAGCAGCCTGTATCTCAGCACAGGAATAAGGTAGGGAAGAATTCTAAGGATCATTTTGACTGCCTCCAGAAGTTAGATCAGATGGCAAATTGGATTTGGTGCTAGGTCTTTCCCTTTAGGTTTTACCCCAACAATGTTTTCATTAGTTTCGCTCACTCTCGAAATCAAGCATTTTACAGCAGGTTGGAGCAGCCTGTATCTCAGCACAGGAATAAGGTAGGGAAGAATTCTAAGGATCATTTTGACTGCCTCCAGAAGTTAGATCAGATGGCAAATTGGATTTGGTGCTAGGTCTTTCCCTTTAGGTTTTACCCCAACAATGTTTTCATTAGTTTCGCTCACTCTCGAAATCAAGCATTTTACAGCAGGTTGGAGCAGCCTGTATCTCAGCACAGGAATAAGGTAGGGAAGAATTCAAATACTCATTTTGACTGCCTCCAGAAGTTAGATCAGATGGCAAATTGGATTTGGTGCTAGGTCTTTCCCTTTAGGTTTTACCCCAACAATGTTTTCATTAGTTTCGCTCACTCTCGAAATCAAGCATTTTACAGCAGGTTGGAGCAGCCTGTATCTCAGCACAGGAATAAGGTAGGGAAGAATTCTAAGGATCATTTTGACTGCCTCCAGAAGTTAGATCAGATGGCAAATTGGATTTGGTGCTAGGTCTTTCCCTTTAGGTTTTACCCCAACAATGTTTTCATTAGTTTCGCTCACTCTCGAAATCAAGCATTTTACAGCAGGTTGGAGCAGCCTGTATCTCAGCACAGGAATAAGGTAGGGAAGAATTCTAAGGATCATTTTGACTGCCTCCAGAAGTTAGATCAGATGGCAAATTGGATTTGGTGCTAGGTCTTTCCCTTTAGGTTTTACCCCAACAATGTTTTCATTAGTTTCGCTCACTCTCGAAATCAAGCATTTTACAGCAGGTTGGAGCAGCCTGTATCTCAGCACAGGAATAAGGTAGGGAAGAATTCAAATACTCATTTTGACTGCCTCCAGAAGTTAGATCAGATGGCAAATTGGATTTGGTGCTAGGTCTTTCCCTTTAGGTTTTACCCCAACAATGTTTTCATTAGTTTCGCTCACTCTCGAAATCAAGCATTTTACAGCAGGTTGGAGCAGCCTGTATCTCAGCACAGGAATAAGGTAGGGAAGAATTCTAAGGATCATTTTGACTGCCTCCAGAAGTTAGATCAGATGGCAAATTGGATTTGGTGCTAGGTCTTTCCCTTTAGGTTTTACCCCAACAATGTTTTCATTAGTTTCGCTCACTCTCGAAATCAAGCATTTTACAGCAGGTTGGAGCAGCCTGTATCTCAGCACAGGAATAAGGTAGGGAAGAATTCTAAGGATCATTTTGACTGCCTCCAGAAGTTAGATCAGATGGCAAATTGGATTTGGTGCTAGGTCTTTCCCTTTAGGTTTTACCCCAACAATGTTTTCATTAGTTTCGCTCACTCTCGAAATCAAGCATTTTACAGCAGGTTGGAGCAGCCTGTATCTCAGCACAGGAATAAGGTAGGGAAGAATTCTAAGGATCATTTTGACTGCCTCCAGAAGTTAGATCAGATGGCAAATTGGATTTGGTGCTAGGTCTTTCCCTTTAGGTTTTACCCCAACAATGTTTTCATTAGTTTCGCTCACTCTCGAAATCAAGCATTTTACAGCAGGTTGGAGCAGCCTGTATCTCAGCACAGGAATAAGGTAGGGAAGAATTCTAAGGATCATTTTGACTGCCTCCAGAAGTTAGATCAGATGGCAAATTGGATTTGGTGCTAGGTCTTTCCCTTTAGGTTTTACCCCAACAATGTTTTCATTAGTTTCGCTCACTCTCGAAATCAAGCATTTTACAGCAGGTTGGAGCAGCCTGTATCTCAGCACAGGAATAAGGTAGGGAAGAATTCAAATACTCATTTTGACTGCCTCCAGAAGTTAGATCAGATGGCAAATTGGATTTGGTGCTAGGTCTTTCCCTTTAGGTTTTACCCCAACAATGTTTTCATTAGTTTCGCTCACTCTCGAAATCAAGCATTTTACAGCAGGTTGGAGCAGCCTGTATCTCAGCACAGGAATAAGGTAGGGAAGAATTCAAATACTCATTTTGACTGCCTCCAGAAGTTAGATCAGATGGCAAATTGGATTTGGTGCTAGGTCTTTCCCTTTAGGTTTTACCCCAACAATGTTTTCATTAGTTTCGCTCACTCTCGAAATCAAGCATTTTACAGCAGGTTGGAGCAGCCTGTATCTCAGCACAGGAATAAGGTAGGGAAGAATTCTAAGGATCATTTTGACTGCCTCCAGAAGTTAGATCAGATGGCAAATTGGATTTGGTGCTAGGTCTTTCCCTTTAGGTTTTACCCCAACAATGTTTTCATTAGTTTCGCTCACTCTCGAAATCAAGCATTTTACAGCAGGTTGGAGCAGCCTGTATCTCAGCACAGGAATAAGGTAGGGAAGAATTCAAATACTCATTTTGACTGCCTCCAGAAGTTAGATCAGATGGCAAATTGGATTTGGTGCTAGGTCTTTCCCTTTAGGTTTTACCCCAACAATGTTTTCATTAGTTTCGCTCACTCTCGAAATCAAGCATTTTACAGCAGGTTGGAGCAGCCTGTATCTCAGCACAGGAATAAGGTAGGGAAGAATTCTAAGGATCATTTTGACTGCCTCCAGAAGTTAGATCAGATGGCAAATTGGATTTGGTGCTAGGTCTTTCCCTTTAGGTTTTACCCCAACAATGTTTTCATTAGTTTCGCTCACTCTCGAAATCAAGCATTTTACAGCAGGTTGGAGCAGCCTGTATCTCAGCACAGGAATAAGGTAGGGAAGAATTCAAATACTCATTTTGACTGCCTCCAGAAGTTAGATCAGATGGCAAATTGGATTTGGTGCTAGGTCTTTCCCTTTAGGTTTTACCCCAACAATGTTTTCATTAGTTTCGCTCACTCTCGAAATCAAGCATTTTACAGCAGGTTGGAGCAGCCTGTATCTCAGCACAGGAATAAGGTAGTGAAGAATTCAAATACTCATTTTGACTGCCTCCAGAAGTTAGATCAGATGGCAAATTGGATTTGGTGCTAGGTCTTTCCCTTTAGGTTTTACCCCAACAATGTTTTCATTAGTTTCGCTCACTCTCGAAATCAAGCATTTTACAGCAGGTTGGAGCAGCCTGTATCTCAGCACAGGAATAAGGTAGGGAAGAATTCAAATACTCATTTTGACTGCCTCCAGAAGTTAGATCAGATGGCAAATTGGATTTGGTGCTAGGTCTTTCCCTTTAGGTTTTACCCCAACAATGTTTTCATTAGTTTCGCTCACTCTCGAAATCAAGCATTTTACAGCAGGTTGGAGCAGCCCGTATCTCAGCACAGGAATAAGGTAGGGAAGAATTCAAATACTCATTTTGACTGCCTCCAGAAGTTAGATCAGATGGCCAATGGAATTTGGTGCTAGGTCTTTCCCTTTAGGTTTTACCCCAACAATGTTTTCATTAGTTTCGCTCACTCTCGAAATCAAGCATTTTACAGCAGGTTGGAGCAGCCTGTATCTCAGCACAGGAATAAGGTAGGGAAGAATTCTAAGGATCATTTTGACTGCCTCCAGAAGTTAGATCAGATGGCAAATTGGATTTGGTGCTAGGTCTTTCCCTTTAGGTTTTACCCCAACAATGTTTTCATTAGTTTCGCTCACTCTCGAAATCAAGCATTTTACAGCAGGTTGGAGCAGCCTGTATCTCAGCACAGGAATAAGGTAGGGAAGAATTCTAAGGATCATTTTGACTGCCTCCAGAAGTTAGATCAGATGGCAAATTGGATTTGGTGCTAGGTCTTTCCCTTTAGGTTTTACCCCAACAATGTTTTCATTAGTTTCGCTCACTCTCGAAATCAAGCATTTTACAGCAGGTTGGAGCAGCCTGTATCTCAGCACAGGAATAAGGTAGGGAAGAATTCTAAGGATCATTTTGACTGCCTCCAGAAGTTAGATCAGATGGCAAATTGGATTTGGTGCTAGGTCTTTCCCTTTAGGTTTTACCCCAACAATGTTTTCATTAGTTTCGCTCACTCTCGAAATCAAGCATTTTACAGCAGGTTGGAGCAGCCTGTATCTCAGCACAGGAATAAGGTAGGGAAGAATTCTAAGGATCATTTTGACTGCCTCCAGAAGTTAGATCAGATGGCAAATTGGATTTGGTGCTAGGTCTTTCCCTTTAGGTTTTACCCCAACAATGTTTTCATTAGTTTCGCTCACTCTCGAAATCAAGCATTTTACAGCAGGTTGGAGCAGCCTGTATCTCAGCACAGGAATAAGGTAGGGAAGAATTCAAATACTCATTTTGACTGCCAACAGAAGTTAGATCAGATGGCAAATTGGATTTGGTGCTAGGTCTTTCCCTTTAGGTTTTACCCCAACAATGTTTTCATTAGTTTCGCTCACTCTCGAAATCAAGCATTTTACAGCAGGTTGGAGCAGCCTGTATCTCAGCACAGGAATAAGGTAGGGAAGAATTCAAATACTCATTTTGACTGCCTCCAGAAGTTAGATCAGATGGCAAATTGGATTTGGTGCTAGGTCTTTCCCTTTAGGTTTTACCCCAACAATGTTTTCATTAGTTTCGCTCACTCTCGAAATCAAGCATTTTACAGCAGGTTGGAGCAGCCTGTATCTCAGCACAGGAATAAGGTAGGGAAGAATTCTAAGGATCATTTTGACTGCCTCCAGAAGTTAGATCAGATGGCAAATTGGATTTGGTGCTAGGTCTTTCCCTTTAGGTTTTACCCCAACAATGTTTTCATTAGTTTCGCTCACTCTCGAAATCAAGCATTTTACAGCAGGTTGGAGCAGCCTGTATCTCAGCACAGGAATAAGGTAGGGAAGAATTCAAATACTCATTTTGACTGCCTCCAGAAGTTAGATCAGATGGCAAATTGGCTTTGGTGCTAGGTCTTTCCCTTTAGGTTTTACCCCAACAATGTTTTCATTAGTTTCGCTCACTCTCGAAATCAAGCATTTTACAGCAGGTTGGAGCAGCCTGTATCTCAGCACAGGAATAAGGTAGGGAAGAATTCTAAGGATCATTTTGACTGCCTCCAGAAGTTAGATCAGATGGCAAATTGGATTTGGTGCTAGGTCTTTCCCTTTAGGTTTTACCCCAACAATGTTTTCATTAGTTTCGCTCACTCTCGAAATCAAGCATTTTACAGCAGGTTGGAGCAGCCTGTATCTCAGCACAGGAATAAGGTAGGGAAGAATTCTAAGGATCATTTTGACTGCCTCCAGAAGTTAGATCAGATGGCAAATTGGATTTGGTGCTAGGTCTTTCCCTTTAGGTTTTACCCCAACAATGTTTTCATTAGTTTCGCTCACTCTCGAAATCAAGCATTTTACAGCAGGTTGGAGCAGCCTGTATCTCAGCACAGGAATAAGGTAGGGAAGAATTCTAAGGATCATTTTGACTGCCTCCAGAAGTTAGATCAGATGGCAAATTGGATTTGGTGCTAGGTCTTTCCCTTTAGGTTTTACCCCAACAATGTTTTCATTAGTTTCGCTCACTCTCGAAATCAAGCATTTTACAGCAGGTTGGAGCAGCCTGTATCTCAGCACAGGAATAAGGTAGGGAAGAATACAAATACTCATTTTGACTGCCTCCAGAAGTTAGATCAGATGGCAAATTGGATTTGGTGCTAGGTCTTTCCCTTTAGGTTTTACCCCAACAATGTTTTCATTAGTTTCGCTCACTCTCGAAATCAAGCATTTTACAGCAGGTTGGAGCAGCCTGTATCTCAGCACAGGAATAAGGTAGGGAAGAATTCTAAGGATCATTTTGACTGCCTCCAGAAGTTAGATCAGATGGCAAATTGGATTTGGTGCTAGGTCTTTCCCTTTAGGTTTTAGCCCAACAATGTTTTCATTAGTTTCGCTCACTCTCGAAATCAAGCATTTTACAGCAGGTTGGAGCAGCCTGTATCTCAGCACAGGAATAAGGTAGGGAAGAATTCTAAGGATCATTTTGACTGCCTCCAGAAGTTAGATCAGATGGCAAATTGGATTTGGTGCTAGGTCTTTCCTTTTAGGTTTTACCCCAACAATGTTTTCATTAGTTTCGCTCACTCTCGAAATCAAGCATTTTACAGCAGGTTGGAGCAGCCTGTATCTCAGCACAGGAATGAGGTAGGGAAGAATTCAAATACTCATTTTGACTGCCTCCAGAAGTTAGATCAGATGGCAAATTGGATTTGGTGCTAGGTCTTTCCCTTTAGGTTTTACCCCAACAATGTTTTCATTAGTTTCGCTCACTCTCGAAATCAAGCATTTTACAGCAGGTTGGAGCAGCCTGTATCTCAGCACAGGAATAAGGTAGGGAAGAATTCTAAGGATCATTTTGACTGCCTCCAGAAGTTAGATCAGATGGCAAATTGGATTTGGTGCTAGGTCTTTCCCTTTAGGTTTTACCCCAACAATGTTTTCATTAGTTTCGCTCACTCTCGAAATCAAGCATTTTACAGCAGGTTGGAGCAGCCTGTATCTCAGCACAGGAATAAGGTAGGGAAGAATTCTAAGGATCATTTTGACTGCCTCCAGAAGTTAGATCAGATGGCAAATTGGATTTGGTGCTAGGTCTTTCCCTTTAGGTTTTACCCCAACAATGTTTTCATTAGTTTCGCTCACTCTCGAAATCAAGCATTTTACAGCAGGTTGGAGCAGCCTGTATCTCAGCACAGGAATAAGGTAGGGAAGAATTCTAAGGATCATTTTGACTGCCTCCAGAAGTTAGATCAGATGGCAAATTGGATTTGGTGCTAGGTCTTTCCCTTTAGGTTTTACCCCAACAATGTTTTCATTAGTTTCGCTCACTCTCGAAATCAAGCATTTTACAGCAGGTTGGAGCAGCCTGTATCTCAGCACAGGAATAAGGTAGGGAAGAATTCTAAGGATCATTTTGACTGCCTCCAGAAGTTAGATCAGATGGCAAATTGGATTTGGTGCTAGGTCTTTCCCTTTAGGTTTTACCCCAACAATGTTTTCATTAGTTTCGCTCACTCTCGAAATCAAGCATTTTACAGCAGGTTGGAGCAGCCTGTATCTCAGCACAGGAATAAGGTAGGGAAGAATTCAAATACTCATTTTGACTGCCTCCAGAAGTTAGATCAGATGGCAAATTGGATTTGGTGCTAGGTCTTTCCCTTTAGGTTTTACCCCAACAATGTTTTCATTAGTTTCGCTCACTCTCGAAATCAAGCATTTTACAGCAGGTTGGAGCAGCCTGTATCTCAGCACAGGAATAAGGTAGGGAAGAATTCAAATACTCATTTTGACTGCCTCCAGAAGTTAGATCAGATGGGAAACTGTATTTGGTGCTAGGTCTTTCCCTTTAGGTTTTACCCCAACAATGTTTTCATTAGTTTCGCTCACTCTCGAAATCAAGCATTTTACAGCAGGTTGGAGCAGCCTGTATCTCAGCACAGGAATAAGGTAGGGAAGAATTCAAATACTCATTTTGACTGCCTCCAGAAGTTAGATCAGATGGCAAATTGGATTTGGTGCTAGGTCTTTCCCTTTAGGTTTTACCCCAACAATGTTTTCATTAGTTTCGCTCACTCTCGAAATCAAGCATTTTACAGCAGGTTGGAGCAGCCTGTATCTCAGCACAGGAATAAGGTAGGGAAGAATTCAAATACTCATTTTGACTGCCTCCAGAAGTTAGATCAGATGGCAAATTGGATTTGGTGCTAGGTCTTTCCCTTTAGGTTTTACCCCAACAATGTTTTCATTAGTTTCGCTCACTCTCGAAATCAAGCATTTTACAGCAGGTTGGAGCAGCCTGTATCTCAGCACAGGAATAAGGTAGGGAAGAATTCAAATACTCATTTTGACTGCCTCCAGAAGTTAGATCAGATGGCAAATTGGATTTGGTGCTAGGTCTTTCCCTTTAGGTTTTACCCCAACAATGTTTTCATTAGTTTCGCTCACTCTCGAAAACAAGCATTTTACAGCAGGTTGGAGCAGCCTGTATCTCAGCACAGGAATAAGGTAGGGAAGAATTCAAATACTCATTTTGACTGCCTCCAGAAGTTAGATCAGATGGCAAATTGGATTTGGTGCTAGGTCTTTCCCTTTAGGTTTTACCCCAACAATGTTTTCATTAGTTTCGCTCACTCTCGAAATCAAGCATTTTACAGCAGGTTGGAGCAGCCTGTATCTCAGCACAGGAATAAGGTAGGGAAGAATTCTAAGGATCATTTTGACTGCCTCCAGAAGTTAGATCAGATGGCAAATTGGATTTGGTGCTAGGTCTTTCCCTTTAGGTTTTACCCCAACAATGTTTTCCTTAGTTTCGCTCACTCTCGAAATCAAGCATTTTACAGCAGGTTGGAGCAGCCTGTATCTCAGCACAGGAATAAGGTAGGGAAGAATTCTAAGGATCATTTTGACTGCCTCCAGAAGTTAGATCAGATGGCAAATTGGATTTGGTGCTAGGTCTTTCCCTTTAGGTTTTACCCCAACAATGTTTTCATTAGTTTCGCTCACTCTCGAAATCAAGCATTTTACAGCAGGTTGGAGCAGCCTGTATCTCAGCACAGGAATAAGGTAGGGAAGAATTCAAATACTCATTTTGACTGCCTCCAGAAGTTAGATCAGATGGCAAATTGGATTTGGTGCTAGGTCTTTCCCTTTAGGTTTTACCCCAACAATGTTTTCATTAGTTTCGCTCACTCTCGAAATCAAGCATTTTACAGCAGGTTGGAGCAGCCTGTATCTCAGCACAGGAATAAGGTAGGGAAGAATTCAAATACTCATTTTGACTGCCTCCAGAAGTTAGATCAGATGGCCAATGGAATTTGGTGCTAGGTCTTTCCCTTTAGGTTTTACCCCAACAATGTTTTCATTAGTTTCGCTCACTCTCGAAATCAAGCATTTTACAGCAGGTTGGAGCAGCCTGTATCTCAGCACAGGAATAAGGTAGGGAAGAATTCTAAGGATCATTTTGACTGCCTCCAGAAGTTAGATCAGATGGCAAATTGGATTTGGTGCTAGGTCTTTCCCTTTAGGTTTTACCCCAACAATGTTTTCATTAGTTTCGCTCACTCTCGAAATCAAGCATTTTACAGCAGGTTGGAGCAGCCTGTATCTCAGCACAGGAATAAGGTAGGGAAGAATTCTAAGGATCATTTTGACTGCCTCCAGAAGTTAGATCAGATGGCAAATTGGATTTGGTGCTAGGTCTTTCCCTTTAGGTTTTACCCCAACAATGTTTTCATTAGTTTCGTTCACTCTCGAAATCAAGCATTTTACAGCAGGTTGGAGCAGCCTGTATCTCAGCACAGGAATAAGGTAGGGAAGAATTCAAATACTCATTTTGACTGCCTCCAGAAGTTAGATCAGATGGCAAATTGTATTTGGTGCTAGGTCTTTCCCTTTAGGTTTTACCCCAACAATGTTTTCATTAGTTTCGCTCACTCTCGAAATCAAGCATTTTACAGCAGGTTGGAGCAGCCTGTATCTCAGCACAGGAATAAGGTAGGGAAGAATTCTAAGGATCATTTTGACTGCCTCCAGAAGTTAGATCAGATGGCAAATTGGATTTGGTGCTAGGTCTTTCCCTTTAGGTTTTACCCCAACAATGTTTTCATTAGTTTCGCTCACTCTCGAAATCAAGCATTTTACAGCAGGTTGGAGCAGCCTGTATCTCAGCACAGGAATAAGGTAGGGAAGAATTCAAATACTCATTTTGACTGCCTCCAGAAGTTAGATCAGATGGCAAATTGGATTTGGTGCTAGGTCTTTCCCTTTAGGTTTTACCCCAACAATGTTTTCATTAGTTTCGCTCACTCTCGAAATCAAGCATTTTACAGCAGGTTGGAGCAGCCTGTATCTCAGCACAGGAATAAGGTAGGGAAGAATTCAAATACTCATTTTGACTGCCTCCAGAAGTTAGATCAGATGGCAAATTGGCTTTGGTGCTAGGTCTTTCCCTTTAAGTTTTACCCCAACAATGTTTTCATTAGTTTCGCTCACTCTCGAAATCAAGCATTTTACAGCAGGTTGGAGCAGCCTGTATCTCAGCACAGGAATAAGGTAGGGAAGAATTCTAAGGATCATTTTGACTGCCTCCAGAAGTTAGATCAGATGGCAAATTGGATTTGGTGCTAGGTCTTTCCCTTTAGGTTTTACCCCAACAATGTTTTCATTAGTTTCGCTCACTCTCGAAATCAAGCATTTTACAGCAGGTTGGAGCAGCCTGTATCTCAGCACAGGAATAAGGTAGGGAAGAATTCTAAGGATCATTTTGACTGCCTCCAGAAGTTAGATCAGATGGCAAATTGGATTTGGTGCTAGGTCTTTCCCTTTAGGTTTTACCCCAACAATGTTTTCATTAGTTTCGCTCACTCTCGAAATCAAGCATTTTACAGCAGGTTGGAGCAGCCTGTATCTCAGCACAGGAATAAGGTAGGGAAGAATTCAAATACTCATTTTGACTGCCTCCAGAAGTTAGATCAGATGGCAAATTGGATTTGGTGCTAGGTCTTTCCCTTTAGGTTTTACCCCAACAATGTTTTCATTAGTTTCGCTCACTCTCGAAATCAAGCATTTTACAGCAGGTTGGAGCAGCCTGTATCTCAGCACAGGAATAAGGTAGGGAAGAATTCAAATACTCATTTTGACTGCCTCCAGAAGTTAGATCAGATGGCAAATTGGATTTGGTGCTAGGTCTTTCCCTTTAGGTTTTACCCCAACAATGTTTTCATTAGTTTCGCTCACTCTCGAAATCAAGCATTTTACAGCAGGTTGGAGCAGCCTGTATCTCAGCACAGGAATAAGGTAGGGAAGAATTCAAATACTCATTTTGACTGCCTCCAGAAGTTAGATCAGATGGCCAATGGAATTTGGTGCTAGGTCTTTCCCTTTAGGTTTTACCCCAACAATGTTTTCATTAGTTTCGCTCACTCTCGAAATCAAGCATTTTACAGCAGGTTGGAGCAGCCTGTATCTCAGCACAGGAATAAGGTAGGGAAGAATTCTAAGGATCATTTTGACTGCCTCCAGAAGTTAGATCAGATGGCAAATTGGATTTGGTGCTAGGTCTTTCCCTTTAGGTTTTACCCCAACAATGTTTTCATTAGTTTCGCTCACTCTCGAAATCAAGCATTTTACAGCAGGTTGGAGCAGCCTGTATCTCAGCACAGGAATAAGGTAGGGAAGAATTCTAAGGATCATTTTGACTGCCTCCAGAAGTTAGATCAGATGGCAAATTGGATTTGGTGCTAGGTCTTTCCCTTTAGGTTTTACCCCAACAATGTTTTCATTAGTTTCGTTCACTCTCGAAATCAAGCATTTTACAGCAGGTTGGAGCAGCCTGTATCTCAGCACAGGAATAAGGTAGGGAAGAATTCTAAGGATCATTTTGACTGCCTCCAGAAGTTAGATCAGATGGCAAATTGGATTTGGTGCTAGGTCTTTCCCTTTAGGTTTTACCCCAACAATGTTTTCATTAGTTTCGCTCACTCTCGAAATCAAGCATTTTACAGCAGGTTGGAGCAGCCTGTATCTCAGCACAGGAATAAGGTAGGGAAGAATTCAAATACTCATTTTGACTGCCTCCAGAAGTTAGATCAGATGGCAAATTGGATTTGGTGCTAGGTCTTTCCCTTTAGGTTTTACCCCAACAATGTTTTCATTAGTTTCGCTCACTCTCGAAATCAAGCATTTTACAGCAGGTTGGAGCAGCCTGTATCTCAGCACAGGAATAAGGTAGGGAAGAATTCAAATACTCATTTTGACTGCCTCCAGAAGTTAGATCAGATGGCAAATTGGATTTGGTGCTAGGTCTTTCCCTTTAGGTTTTACCCCAACAATGTTTTCATTAGTTTCGCTCACTCTCGAAATCAAGCATTTTACAGCAGGTTGGAGCAGCCTGTATCTCAGCACAGGAATAAGGTAGGGAAGAATTCTAAGGATCATTTTGACTGCCTCCAGAAGTTAGATCAGATGGCAAATTGGATTTGGTGCTAGGTCTTTCCCTTTAGGTTTTACCCCAACAATGTTTTCATTAGTTTCGCTCACTCTCGAAATCAAGCATTTTACAGCAGGTTGGAGCAGCCTGTATCTCAGCACAGGAATAAGGTAGGGAAGAATTCAAATACTCATTTTGACTGCCTCCAGAAGTTAGATCAGATGGCAAATTGGATTTGGTGCTAGGTCTTTCCCTTTAGGTTTTACCCCAACAATGTTTTCATTAGTTTCGCTCACTCTCGAAATCAAGCATTTTACAGCAGGTTGGAGCAGCCTGTATCTCAGCACAGGAATAAGGTAGGGAAGAATTCAAATACTCATTTTGACTGCCTCCAGAAGTTAGATCAGATGGCAAATTGGATTTGGTGCTAGGTCTTTCCCTTTAGGTTTTACCCCAACAATGTTTTCATTAGTTTCGCTCACTCTCGAAATCAAGCATTTTACAGCAGGTTGGAGCAGCCTGTATCTCAGCACAGGAATAAGGTAGGGAAGAATTCAAATACTCATTTTGACTGCCTCCAGAAGTTAGATCAGATGGCAAATTGGATTTGGTGCTAGGTCTTTCCCTTTAGGTTTTACCCCATCAATGTTTTCATTAGTTTCGCTCACTCTCGAAATCAAGCATTTTACAGCAGGTTGGAGCAGCCTGTATCTCAGCACAGGAATAAGGTAGGGAAGAATTCAAATACTCATTTTGACTGCCTCCAGAAGTTAGATCAGATGGCAAATTGGATTTGGTGCTAGGTATTTCCCTTTAGGTTTTACCCCAACAATGTTTTCATTAGTTTCGTTCACTCTCGAAATCAAGCATTTTACAGCAGGTTGGAGCAGCCTGTATCTCAGCACAGGAATAAGGTAGGGAAGAATTCAAATACTCATTTTGACTGCCTACAGAAGTTAGATCAGATGGCCAATGGAACTTGGTGCTAGGTCTTTCCCTTTAGGTTTTACCCCAACAATGTTTTCATTAGTTTCGCTCACTCTCGAAATCAAGCATTTTACAGCAGGTTGGAGCAGCCTGTATCTCAGCACAGGAATAAGGTAGGGAAGAATTCTAAGGCTCATTTTGACTGCCTCCAGAAGTTAGATCAGATGGCAAATTGGATTTGGTGCTAGGTCTTTCCCTTTAGGTTTTACCCCAACAATGTTTTCATTAGTTTCGCTCACTCTCGAAATCAAGCATTTTACAGCAGGTTGGAGCAGCCTGTATCTCAGCACAGGAATAAGGTAGGGAAGAATTCTAAGGATCATTTTGACTGCCTCCAGAAGTTAGATCAGATGGCAAATTGGATTTGGTGCTAGGTCTTTCCCTTTAGGTTTTACCCCAACAATGTTTTCATTAGTTTCGCTCACTCTCGAAATCAAGCATTTTACAGCAGGTTGGAGCAGCCTGTATCTCAGCACAGGAATAAGGTAGGGAAGAATTCAAATACTCATTTTGACTGCCTCCAGAAGTTAGATCAGATGGCAAATTGGATTTGGTGCTAGGTCTTTCCCTTTAGGTTTTACCCCAACAATGTTTTCATTAGTTTCGCTCACTCTCGAAATCAAGCATTTTACAGCAGGTTGGAGCAGCCTGTATCTCAGCACAGGAATGAGGTAGGGAAGAATTCAAATACTCATTTTGACTGCCTCCAGAAGTTAGATCAGATGGCAAATTGGATTTGGTGCTAGGTCTTTCCCTTTAGGTTTTACCCCAACAATGTTTTCATTAGTTTCGCTCACTCTCGAAATCAAGCATTTTACAGCAGGTTGGAGCAGCCTGTATCTCAGCACAGGAATAAGGTAGGGAAGAATTCAAATGCTCATTTTGACTGCCTCCAGAAGTTAGATCAGATGGCAAATTGGATTTGGTGCTAGGTCTTTCCCTTTAGGTTTTACCCCAACAATGTTTTCATTAGTTTCGCTCACTCTCGAAATCAAGCATTTTACAGCAGGTTGGAGCAGCCTGTATCTCAGCACAGGAATAAGGTAGGGAAGAATTCAAATACTCATTTTGACTGCCTCCAGAAGTTAGATCAGATGGCAAATTGGATTTGGTGCTAGGTCTTTCCCTTTAGGTTTTACCCCAACAATGTTTTCATTAGTTTCGCTCACTCTCGAAATCAAGCATTTTACAGCAGGTTGGAGCAGCCTGTATCTCAGCACAGGAATAAGGTAGGGAAGAATTCTAAGGATCATTTTGACTGCCTCCAGAAGTTAGATCAGATGGCAAATTGGATTTGGTGCTAGGTCTTTCCCTTTAGGTTTTACCCCAACAATGTTTTCATTAGTTTCGCTCACTCTCGAAATCAAGCATTTTACAGCAGGTTGGAGCAGCCTGTATCTCAGCACAGGAATAAGGTAGGGAAGAATTCTAAGGATCATTTTGACTGCCTCCAGAAGTTAGATCAGATGGCAAATTGGATTTGGTGCTAGGTCTTTCCCTTTAGGTTTTACCCCAACAATGTTTTCATTAGTTTCGCTCACTCTCGAAATCAAGCATTTTACAGCAGGTTGGAGCAGCCTGTATCTCAGCACAGGAATAAGGTAGGGAAGAATTCTAAGGATCATTTTGACTGCCTCCAGAAGTTAGATCAGATGGCAAATTGGATTTGGTGCTAGGTCTTTCCCTTTAGGTTTTACCCCAACAATGTTTTCATTAGTTTCGCTCACTCTCGAAATCAAGCATTTTACAGCAGGTTGGAGCAGCCTGTATCTCAGCACAGGAATAAGGTAGGGAAGAATTCTAAGGATCATTTTGACTGCCTCCAGAAGTTAGATCAGATGGCAAATTGGATTTGGTGCTAGGTCTTTCCCTTTAGGTTTTACCCCAACAATGTTTTCATTAGTTTCGCTCACTCTCGAAATCAAGCATTTTACAGCAGGTTGGAGCAGCCTGTATCTCAGCACAGGAATAAGGTAGGGAAGAATTCAAATACTCATTTTGACTGCCTCCAGAAGTTAGATCAGATGGCAAATTGGCTTTGGTGCTAGGTCTTTCCCTTTAGGTTTTACCCCAACAATGTTTTCATTAGTTTCGCTCACTCTCGAAATCAAGCATTTTACAGCAGGTTGGAGCAGCCTGTATCTCAGCACAGGAATAAGGTAGGGAAGAATTCTAAGGATCATTTTGACTGCCTCCAGAAGTTAGATCAGATGGCAAATTGGATTTGGTGCTAGGTCTTTCCCTTTAGGTTTTACCCCAACAATGTTTTCATTAGTTTCGCTCACTCTCGAAATCAAGCATTTTACAGCAGGTTGGAGCAGCCTGTATCTCAGCACAGGAATAAGGTAGGGAAGAATTCTAAGGATCATTTTGACTGCCTCCAGAAGTTAGATCAGATGGCAAATTGGATTTGGTGCTAGGTCTTTCCCTTTAGGTTTTACCCCAACAATGTTTTCATTAGTTTCGCTCACTCTCGAAATCAAGCATTTTACAGCAGGTTGGAGCAGCCTGTATCTCAGCACAGGAATAAGGTAGGGAAGAATTCAAATACTCATTTTGACTGCCTCCAGAAGTTAGATCAGATGGCAAATTGGATTTGGTGCTAGGTCTTTCCCTTTAGGTTTTACCCCAACAATGTTTTCATTAGTTTCGCTCACTCTGGAAATCAAGCATTTTACAGCAGGTTGGAGCAGCCTGTATCTCAGCACAGGAATAAGGTAGGGAAGAATTCAAATACTCATTTTGACTGCCTCCAGAAGTTAGATCAGATGGCAAATTGGATTTGGTGCTAGGTCTTTCCCTTTAGGTTTTACCCCAACAATGTTTTCATTAGTTTCGCTCACTCTCGAAATCAAGCATTTTACAGCAGGTTGGAGCAGCCTGTATCTCAGCACAGGAATAAGGTAGGGAAGAATTCTAAGGATCATTTTGACTGCCTCCAGAAGTTAGATCAGATGGCAAATTGGATTTGGTGCTAGGTCTTTCCCTTTAGGTTTTACCCCAACAATGTTTTCATTAGTTTCGCTCACTCTCGAAATCAAGCATTTTACAGCAGGTTGGAGCAGCCTGTATCTCAGCACAGGAATAAGGTAGGGAAGAATTCTAAGGATCATTTTGACTGCCTCCAGAAGTTAGATCAGATGGCAAATTGGATTTGGTGCTAGGTCTTTCCCTTTAGGTTTTACCCCAACAATGTTTTCATTAGTTTCGCTCACTCTCGAAATCAAGCATTTTACAGCAGGTTGGAGCAGCCTGTATCTCAGCACAGGAATAAGGTAGGGAAGAATTCAAATACTCATTTTGACTGCCTCCAGAAGTTAGATCAGATGGCAAATTGGATTTGGTGCTAGGTCTTTCCCTTTAGGTTTTACCCCAACAATGTTTTCATTAGTTTCGCTCACTCTGGAAATCAAGCATTTTACAGCAGGTTGGAGCAGCCTGTATCTCAGCACAGGAATAAGGTAGGGAAGAATTCAAATACTCATTTTGACTGCCTCCAGAAGTTAGATCAGATGGCCAATGCAATTTGGTGCTAGGCCTTTCCCTTTAGGTTTTACCCCAACAATGTTTTCATTAGTTTCGCTCACTCTCGAAATCAAGCATTTTACAGCAGGTTGGAGCAGCCTGTATCTCAGCACAGGAATAAGGTAGGGAAGAATTCTAAGGATCATTTTGACTGCCTCCAGAAGTTAGATCAGATGGCTAATGCAATTTGGTGCTAGGTCTTTCCCTTTAGGTTTTACCCCAACAATGTTTTCATTAGTTTCGCTCATTCTCGAAATCAAGCATTTTACAGCAGGTTGGAGCAGCCTGTATCTCAGCACAGGAATAAGGTAGGGAAGAATTCAAATACTCATTTTGACTGCCTCCAGAAGTTAGATCAGATGGCAAACTGTATTTGGTGCTAGGTCTTTCCCTTTAGGTTTTACCCCAAATGTTTTCATTAGTTTCGCTCACTCTCGAAATCAAGCATTTTACAGCAGGTTGGAGCAGCCTGTATCTCAGCACAGGAATAAGGTAGGGAAGAATTCAAATACTCATTTTGACTGCCTCCAGAAGTTAGATCAGATGGCCAATGGTATTTGGTGCTAGGCCTTTCCCTTTAGGTTTTACCCCAACAATGTTTTCATTAGTTTCGATCACTCTCGAAATCAAGCATTTTACAGCAGGTTGGAGCAGCCTTTATCTCAGCACAGGAATAAGGTAGGGAAGAATTCTAAGGATCATTTTGACTGCCTCCAGAAGTTAGATCAGATGGCAAATTGTATTTGGTGCTAGGTCTTTCCCTTTAGGTTTTACCCCAACAATGTTTTCATTAGTTTCGCTCACTCTCGAAATCAAGCATTTTACAGCAGGTTGGAGCAGCCTGTATCTCAGCACAGGAATAAGGTAGGGAAGAATTCTAAGGATCATTTTGACTGCCTCCAGAAGTTAGATCATATGGCAAATTGGATTTGGTGCTAGGTCTTTCCCTTTAGGTTTTACCCCAACAATGTTTTCATTAGTTTCGATCACTCTCGAAATCAAGCATTTTACAGCAGGTTGGAGCAGCCTGTATCTCAGCACAGGAATAAGGTAGGGAAGAATTCTAAGGATCATTTTGACTGCCTCCAGAAGTTAGATCAGATGGCCAATGCAATTTGGTGCTAGGCCTTTCCCTTTAGGTTTTACCCCAACAATGTTTTCATTAGTTTCGCTCACTCTCGAAATCAAGCATTTTACAGCAGGTTGGAGCAGCCTGTATCTCAGCACAGGAATAACGTAGGGAAGAAATCTAAGGATCATTTTGACTGCCTCCAGAAGATAGATCAGATGGCCAATGCAATTTGGTGCTAGGCCTTTCCCTTTAGGTTTTACCCCAGCAATATTTTCATTAGTTTCGATCACTCTCGAAATCAAGCATTTTACAGCAGGTTGGAGCAGCCTGTATCTCAGCACAGGAATAAGGTAGGGAAGAATTCTAAGGATCATTTTGACTGCCTCCAGAAGTTAGATCAGATGGCAAATTGGATTTGGTGCTAGGCCTTTCCCTTTAGGTTTTACCCCAACAATGTTTTCATTAGTTTCGCTCACTCTCGAAATCAAGCATTTTACAGCAGGTTGGAGCAGCCTGTATCTCAGCACAGGAATAAGGTAGGGAAGAATTCTAAGGATCATTTTGACTGCCTCCAGAAGTTAGATCAGATGGCAAATTGGATTTGGTGCTAGGTCTTTCCCTTTAGGTTTTACCCCAACAATGTTTTCATTAGTTTCGATCACCCTCGAAATCAAGCATTTTACGGCAGGTTGGAGCAGCCTGTATCTCAGCACAGGAATAAGGTAGGGACGAATTCAAATACTCATTTTGACTGCCTCCAGAAGTTAGATCAGATGGCCAATGCAATTTGGTGCTAGGCCTTTCCCTTTATGTTTTACCCCAACAATGTTTTCATTAGTTTCGCTCACTCTCGAAATCAAGCATTTTACAGCAGGTTGGAGCAGCCTGTATCTCAGCACAGGAATAAGGTAGGGAAGAATTCAAATACTCATTTTGACTGCCTCCAGAAGTTAGATCAGATGGCAAATTGTATTTGGTGCTAGGTCTTTCCCTTTAGGTTTTACCCCAACAATGTTTTCATTAGTTTCGCTCACTCTCGAAATCAAGCATTTTACAGCAGGTTGGAGCAGCCTGTATCTCAGCACAGGAATAAGGTAGGGAAGAATTCAAATACTCATTTTGACTGCCTCCAGAAGTTAGATCAGATGGCAAATTGTATTTGGTGCTAGGTCTTTCCCTTTAGGTTTTACCCCAACAATGTTTTCATTAGTTTCGCTCACTCTCGAAATCAAGCATTTTACAGCAGGTTGGAGCAGCCTGTATCTCAGCACAGGAATAAGGTAGGGAAGAATTCTAAGGATCATTTTGACTGCCTCCAGAAGTTAGATCAGATGGCAAATTGTATTTGGTGCTAGGTCTTTCCCTTTAGGTTTTACCCCAACAATGTTTTCATTAGTTTCGCTCACTCTCGAAATCAAGCATTTTACAGCAGGTTGGGGCAGCCTGTATCTCAGCACAGGAATAAGGTAGGGAAGAATTCAAATACTCATTTTGACTGCCTCCAGAAGTTAGATCAGATGGCCAATGCAATTTGGTGCTAGGCCTTTCCCTTTAGGTTTTACCCCAACAATGTTTTCATTAGTTTCGCTCACTCTCGAAATCAAGCATTTTACAGCAGGTTGGAGCAGCCTGTATCTCAGCAGAGGAATAAGGTAGGGAAGAAATCTAAGGATCATTTTGACTGCCTCCAGAAGATAGATCAGATGGCCAATGGAATTTGGTGCTAGGCCTTTCCCTTTAGGTTTTACCCCAACAATGTTTTCATTAGTTTCGATCACTCTCGAAATCAAGCATTTTACAGCAGGTTGGAGCAGCCTGTATCTCAGCACAGGAATAAGGTAGGGAAGAATTCTAAGGATCATTTTGACTGCCTCCAGAAGTTAGATCAGATGGCAAATTGTATTTGGTGCTAGGTCATTCCCTTTAGGTTTTACCCCAACAATGTTTTCATTAGTTTCGCTCACTCTCGAAATCAAGCATTTTACAGCAGGTTGGAGCAGCCTGTATCTCAGCACAGGAATAAGGTAGGGAAGAATTCAAATACTCATTTTGACTGCCTCCAGAAGTTAGATCAGATGGCCAATGCAATTTGGTGCTAGGCCTTTCCCTTTAGGTTTTACCCCAACAATGTTTTCATTAGTTTCGATCACTCTCGAAATCAAGCATTTTACAGCAGGTTGGAGCAGCCTTTATCTCAGCACAGGAATAAGGTAGGGAAGAATTCTAAGGATCATTTTGACTGCCTCCAGAAGTTAGATCAGATGGCAAATTGTATTTGGTGCTAGGTCTTTCCCTTTAGGTTTTACCCCAACAATGTTTTCATTAGTTTCGCTCACTCTCGAAATCAAGCATTTTACAGCAGGTTGGAGCAGCCTGTATCTCAGCACAGGAATAAGGTAGGGAAGAATTCAAATACTCATTTTGACTGCCTCCAGAAGTTAGATCAGATGGCAAATTGGCTTTGGTGCTAGGTCTTTCCCTTTAGGTTTTACCCCAACAATGTTTTCATTAGTTTCGCTCACTCTCGAAATCAAGCATTTTACAGCAGGTTGGAGCAGCCTGTATCTCAGCACAGGAATAAGGTAGGGAAGAATTCAAATACTCATTTTGACTGCCTCCAGAAGTTAGATCAGATGGCAAATTGTATTTGGTGCTAGGTCTTTCCCTTTAGGTTTTACCCCAACAATGTTTTCATTAGTTTTGCTCACTCTCGAAATCAAGCATTTTACAGCAGGTTGGAGCAGCCTGTATCTCAGCACAGGAATAAGGTAGGGAAGAATTCAAATACTCATTTTGACTGCCTCCAGAAGTTAGATCAGATGGCAAATTGTATTTGGTGCTAGGTCTTTCCCTTTAGGTTTTACCCCAACAATGTTTTCATTAGTTTCGCTCACTCTCGAAATCAAGCATTTTACAGCAGGTTGGAGCAGCCTGTATCTCAGCACAGGAATAAGGTAGGGAAGAATTCAAATACTCATTTTGACTGCCTCCAGAAGTTAGATCAGATGGCAAATTGTATTTGGTGCTAGGTCTTTCCCTTTAGGTTTTACCCCAACAATGTTTTCATTAGTTTCGCTCACTCTCGAAATCAAGCATTTTACAGCAGGTTGGGGCAGCCTGTATCTCAGCACAGGAATAAGGTAGGGAAGAATTCAAATACTCATTTTGACTGCCTCCAGAAGTTAGATCAGATGGCCAATGCAATTTGGTGCTAGGCCTTTCCCTTTAGGTTTTACCCCAACAATGTTTTCATTAGTTTCGCTCACTCTCGAAATCAAGCATTTTACAGCAGGTTGGAGCAGCCTGTATCTCAGTAGAGGAATAAGGTAGGGAAGAAATCTAAGGATCATTTTGACTGCCTCCAGAAGATAGATCAGATGGCCAATGGAATTTGGTGCTAGGCCTTTCCCTTTAGGTTTTACCCCAACAATGTTTTCATTTGTTTCGCTCACTCTCGAAATCAAGCATTTTACAGCAGGTTGGAGCAGCCTGTATCTCAGCACAGGAATAAGGTAGGGAAGAATTCTAAGGATCATTTTGACTGCCTCCAGAAGTTAGATCAGATGGCAAATTGTATTTGGTGCTAGGTCTTTCCCTTTAGGTTTTACCCCAACAATGTTTTCATTAGTTTCGCTCACTCTCGAAATCAAGCATTTTACAGCAGGTTGGAGCAGCCTGTATCTCAGCACAGGAATAAGGTAGGGAAGAATTCAAATACTCATTTTGACTGCCTCCAGAAGTTAGATCAGATGGCCAATGCAATTTGGTGCTAGGCCTTTCCCTTTAGGTTTTACCCCAACAATGTTTTCATTAGTTTCGATCACTCTCGAAATCAAGCATTTTACAGCAGGTTGGAGCAGCCTGTATCTCAGCACAGGAATAAGGTAGGGAAGAATTCTAAGGATCATTTTGACTGCCTCCAGAAGTTAGATCAGATGGCAAATTGTATTTGGTGCTAGGTCTTTCCCTTTAGGTTTTACCCCAACAATGTTTTCATTAGTTTCGCTCACTCTCGAAATCAAGCATTTTACAGCAGGTTGGAGCAGCCTGTATCTCAGCACAGGAATAAGGTAGGGAAGAATTCTAAGGATCATTTTGACTGCCTCCAGAAGTTAGAGCAGATGGCCAATGCAATTTGGTGCTAGGCCGTTCCCTTTAGGTTTTACCCCAATAATGTTTTCGTTAGTTTCGCTCACTCTCAAAATCAAGCATTTTACAGCAGGTTGGAGCAGCCTGTATCTCAGCACAGGAATAAGGTAGGGAAGAATTCTAAGGATCATTTTGACTGCCTCCAGAAGTTAGATCAGATGGCAAATTGTATTTGGTGCTAGGTCTTTCCCTTTAGGTTTTACCCCAACAATGTTTTCATTAGTTTCGCTCACTCTCGAAATCAAGCATTTTACAGCAGGTTGGAGCAGCCTGTATCTCAGCACAGGAATAAGGTAGGGAAGAATTCTAAGGATCATTTTGACTGCCTCCAGAAGTTAGATCATATGGCAAATTGGATTTGGTGCTAGGTCTTTCCCTTTAGGTTTTACCCCAACAATGTTTTCATTAGTTTCGATCACTCTCGAAATCAAGCATTTTACAGCAGGTTGGAGCAGCCTGTATCTCAGCACAGGAATAAGGTAGGGAAGAATTCTAAGGATCATTTTGACTGCCTCCAGAAGTTAGATCAGATGGCCAATGCAATTTGGTGCTAGGCCTTTCCCTTTAGGTTTTACCCCAACAATGTTTTCATTAGTTTCGCTCACTCTCGAAATCAAGCATTTTACAGCAGGTTGGAGCAGCCTGTATCTCAGCACAGGAATAAGGTAGGGAAGAATTCTAAGGATCATTTTGACTGCCTCCAGAAGTTAGATCAGATGGCAAATTGTATTTGGTGCTAGGTCTTTCCCTTTAGGTTTTACCCCAACAATGTTTTCATTAGTTTCGCTCACTCTCGAAATCAAGCATTTTACAGCAGGTTGGAGCAGCCTGTATCTCAGCACAGGAATAAGGTAGGGAAGAAATCTAAGGATCATTTTGCCTGCCTCCAGAAGATAGATCAGATGGCCAATGCAATTTGGTGCTAGGCCTTTCCCTTTAGGTTTTAACCCAGCAATATTTTCATTAGTTTCGATCACTCTCGAAATCAAGCATTTTACAGCAGGTTGGAGCAGCCTGTATCTCAGCACAGGAATAAGGTAGGGAAGAATTCTAAGGATCATTTTGACTGCCTCCAGAAGTTAGATCAGATGGCAAATTGGATTTGGTGCTAGGCCTTTCCCTTTAGGTTTTACCCCAACAATGTTTTCATTAGTTTCGCTCATTCTCGAAATCAAGCATTTTACAGCAGGATGGAGCAGCCTGTATCTCAGCACAGGAATAAGGTAGGGACGAATTCAAATACTCATTTTGACTGCCTCCAGAAGTTAGATCAGATGGCAAACTGTATTTGGTGCTAGGTCTTTCCCTTTAGGTTTTACCCCAACAATGTTTTCATTAGTTTCGCTCACTCTCGAAATCAAGCATTTTACAGCAGGTTGGAGCAGCCTGTATCTCAGCACAGGAATAAGGTAGGGAAGAATTCTAAGGATCATTTTGACTGCCTCCAGAAGTTAGATCAGATGGCCAATGCAATTTGGTGCTAGGCCTTTCCCTTTAGGTTTTACCCCAACAATGTTTTCATTAGTTTCGCTCACTCTCGAAATCAAGCATTTCACAGCAGGTTGGAGCAGCCTGTATCTCAGCACAGGAATAAGGTAGGGAAGAATTCTAAGGCTCATTTTGACTGCCTCCAGAAGTTAGATCAGATGGCCAATGCAATTTGGTGCTAGGTCTTTCCCTTTAGGTTTTACCCCAACAATGTTTTCATTAGTTTCGATCACTCTTGAAATCAAGCATTTTACAGCAGGTTGGAGCAGCCTGTATCTCAGGAGAGGAATAAGGTAGGGAAGAATTCAAATACTCATTTTGATTGCCTCCAGAAGTTAGATCAGATGGCTAATGCAATTTGGTGCTATGCCTTTCCCTTTAGGTTTTACCCCAACAATGTTTTCATTAGTTTCGATCACTCTCGAAATCAAGCATTTTACAGCAGGTTGGAGCAGCCTGTATCTCAGCACAGGAATAAGGTAGGGAAGAATTCAAATACTCATTTTGACTGCCTCCAGAAGTTAGATCAGATGGCCAATGCAATTTGGTGCTAGGTCTTTCCCTTTAGGTTTTACCCCCAAATGTTTTCATTAGTTTCGCTCACTCTCGAAATCAAGCATTTTACAGCAGGTTGGAGCAGCCTGTATCTCAGCACAGGAATAAGGTAGGGAAGAATTCAAATACTCATTTTGACTGCCTCCAGAAGTTAGATCAGATGGCAAATTGTATTTGGTGCTAGGTCTTTCCCTTTAGGTTTTACCCCAACAATGTTTTCATTAGTTTCGCTCACTCTCGAAATCAAGCATTTTACAGCAGGTTGGAGCAGCCTGTATCTCAGCACAGGAATAAGGTAGGGAAGAATTCAAATACTCATTTTGACTGCCTCCAGAAGTTAGATCAGATGGCAAATTGGATTTGGTGCTAGGTCTTTCCCTTTAGGTTTTACCCCAACAATGTTTTCATTAGTTTCGCTCACTCTCGAAATCAAGCATTTTACAGCAGGTTGGAGCAGCCTGTATCTCAGCACAGGAATAAGGTAGGGAAGAATTCAAATACTCATTTTGACTGCCTCCAGAAGTTAGATCAGATGGCAAATTGGATTTGGTGCTAGGTCTTTCCCTTTAGGTTTTACCCCAACAATGTTTTCATTAGTTTCGCTCACTCTCGAAATCAAGCATTTTACAGCAGGTTGGAGCAGCCTGTATCTCAGCACAGGAATAAGGTAGGGAAGAATTCAAATACTCATTTTGACTGCCTCCAGAAGTTAGATCAGATGGCAAATTGTATTTGGTGCTAGGTCTTTCCCTTTAGGTTTTACCCCAACAATGTTTTCATTAGTTTCGCTCACTCTCGAAATCAAGCATTTTACAGCAGGTTGGGGCAGCCTGTATCTCAGCACAGGAATAAGGTAGGGAAGAATTCAAATACTCATTTTGACTGCCTCCAGAAGTTAGATCAGATGGCCAATGCAATTTGGTGCTAGGCCTTTCCCTTTAGGTTTTACCCCAACAATGTTTTCATTAGTTTCGCTCACTCTCGAAATCAAGCATTTTACAGCAGGTTGGAGCAGCCTGTATCTCAGCAGAGGAATAAGGTAGGGAAGAAATCTAAGGATCATTTTGACTGCCTCCAGAAGATAGATCAGATGGCCAATGGAATTTGGTGCTAGGCCTTTCCCTTTAGGTTTTACCCCAACAATGTTTTCATTAGTTTCGATCACTCTCGAAATCAAGCATTTTACAGCAGGTTGGAGCAGCCTGTATCTCAGCACAGGAATAAGGTAGGGAAGAATTCTAAGGATCATTTTTGACTGCCTCCAGAAGTTAGATCAGATGGCAAATTGTATTTGGTGCTAGGTCTTTCCCTTTAGGTTTTACCCCAACAATGTTTTCATTAGTTTCGCTCACTCTCGAAATCAAGCATTTTACAGCAGGTTGGAGCAGCCTGTATCTCAGCACAGGAATAAGGTAGGGAAGAATTCAAATACTCATTTTGACTGCCTCCAGAAGTTAGATCAGATGGCCAATGCAATTTGGTGCTAGGCCTTTCCCTTTAGGTTTTACCCCAACAATGTTTTCATTAGTTTCGATCACTCTCGAAATCAAGCATTTTACAGCAGGTTGGAGCAGCCTTTATCTCAGCACAGGAATAAGGTAGGGAAGAATTCTAAGGATCATTTTGACTGCCTCCAGAAGTTAGATCAGATGGCAAATTGTATTTGGTGCTAGGTCTTTCCCTTTAGGTTTTACCCCAACAATGTTTTCATTAGTTTCGCTCACTCTCGAAATCAAGCATTTTACAGCAGGTTGGAGCAGCCTGTATCTCAGCACAGGAATAAGGTAGGGAAGAATTCAAATACTCATTTTGACTGCCTCCAGAAGTTAGATCAGATGGCAAATTGTATTTGGTGCTAGGTCTTTCCCTTTAGGTTTTACCCCAACAATGTTTTCATTAGTTTCGCTCACTCTCGAAATCAAGCATTTTACAGCAGGTTGGAGCAGCCTGTATCTCAGCACAGGAATAAGGTAGGGAAGAATTCAAATACTCATTTTGACTGCCTCCAGAAGTTAGATCAGATGGCAAATTGGATTTGGTGCTAGGTCTTTCCCTTTAGGTTTTACCCCAACAATGTTTTCATTAGTTTCGCTCACTCTCGAAATCAAGCATTTTACAGCAGGTTGGAGCAGCCTGTATCTCAGCACAGGAATAAGGTAGGGAAGAATTCAAATACTCATTTTGACTGCCTCCAGAAGTTAGATCAGATGGCAAATTGTATTTGGTGCTAGGTCTTTCCCTTTAGGTTTTACCCCAACAATGTTTTCATTAGTTTCGCTCACTCTCGAAATCAAGCATTTTACAGCAGGTTGGGGCAGCCTGTATCTCAGCACAGGAATAAGGTAGGGAAGAATTCAAATACTCATTTTGACTGCCTCCAGAAGTTAGATCAGATGGCCAATGCAATTTGGTGCTAGGCCTTTCCCTTTAGGTTTTACCCCAACAATGTTTTCATTAGTTTCGCTCACTCTCGAAATCAAGCATTTTACAGCAGGTTGGAGCAGCCTGTATCTCAGCAGAGGAATAAGGTAGGGAAGAAATCTAAGGATCATTTTGACTGCCTCCAGAAGATAGATCAGATGGCCAATGGAATTTGGTGCTAGGCCTTTCCCTTTAGGTTTTACCCCAACAATGTTTTCATTAGTTTCGCTCACTCTCGAAATCAAGCATTTTACAGCAGGTTGGAGCAGCCTGTATCTCAGCACAGGAATAAGGTAGGGAAGAATTCTAAGGATCATTTTGACTGCCTCCAGAAGTTAGATCAGATGGCAAATTGTATTTGGTGCTAGGTCTTTCCCTTTAGGTTTTACCCCAACAATGTTTTCATTAGTTTCGCTCACTCTCGAAATCAAGCATTTTACAGCAGGTTGGAGCAGCCTGTATCTCAGCACAGGAATAAGGTAGGGAAGAATTCAAATACTCATTTTGACTGCCTCCAGAAGTTAGATCAGATGGCCAATGCAATTTGGTGCTAGGCCTTTCCCTTTAGGTTTTACCCCAACAATGTTTTCATTAGTTTCGATCACTCTCGAAATCAAGCATTTTACAGCAGGTTGGAGCAGCCTTTATCTCAGCACAGGAATAAGGTAGGGAAGAATTCTAAGGATCATTTTGACTGCCTCCAGAAGTTAGATCAGATGGCAAATTGTATTTGGTGCTAGGTCTTTCCCTTTAGGTTTTACCCCAACAATGTTTTCATTAGTTTCGCTCACTCTCGAAATCAAGCATTTTACAGCAGGTTGGAGCAGCCTGTATCTCAGCACAGGAATAAGGTAGGGAAGAATTCAAATACTCATTTTGACTGCCTCCAGAAGTTAGATCAGATGGCCAATGCAATTTGGTGCTAGGCCTTTCCCTTTAGGTTTTACCCCAACAATGTTTTCATTAGTTTCGATCACTCTCGAAATCAAGCATTTTACAGCAGGTTGGAGCAGCCTGTATCTCAGCACAGGAATAAGGTAGGGAAGAATTCTAAGGATCATTTTGACTGCCTCCAGAAGTTAGATCAGATGGCAAATTGTATTTGGTGCTAGGTCTTTCCCTTTAGGTTTTACCCCAACAATGTTTTCATTAGTTTCGCTCACTCTCGAAATCAAGCATTTTACAGCAGGTTGGAGCAGCCTGTATCTCAGCACAGGAATAAGGTAGGGAAGAATTCTAAGGATCATTTTGACTGCCTCCAGAAGTTAGAGCAGATGGCCAATGCAATTTGGTGCTAGGCCGTTCCCTTTAGGTTTTACCCCAATAATGTTTTCGTTAGTTTCGCTCACTCTCAAAATCAAGCATTTTACAGCAGGTTGGAGCAGCCTGTATCTCAGCAGAGGAATAAGGTAGGGAAGAATTCTAAGGATCATTTTGACTGCCTCCAGAAGTTAGATCAGATGGCAAATTGTATTTGGTGCTAGGTCTTTCCCTTTAGGTTTTACCCCAACAATGTTTTCATTAGTTTCGCTCACTCTCGAAATCAAGCATTTTACAGCAGGTTGGAGCAGCCTGTATCTCAGCACAGGAATAAGGTAGGGAAGAATTCTAAGGATCATTTTGACTGCCTCCAGAAGTTAGATCAGATGGCAAATTGGATTTGGTGCTAGGTCTTTCCCTTTAGGTTTTACCCCAACAATGTTTTCATTAGTTTCGATCACTCTCGAAATCAAGCATTTTACAGCAGGTTGGAGCAGCCTGTATCTCAGCACAGGAATAAGGTAGGGAAGAATTCTAAGGATCATTTTGACTGCCTCCAGAAGTTAGATCAGATGGCCAATGCAATTTGGTGCTAGGCCTTTCCCTTTAGGTTTTACCCCAACAATGTTTTCATTAGTTTCGCTCACTCTCGAAATCAAGCATTTTACAGCAGGTTGGAGCAGCCTGTATCTCAGCACAGGAATAAGGTAGGGAAGAATTCAAATACTCATTTTGACTGCCTCCAGAAGTTAGATCAGATGGCAAATTGTATTTGGTGCTAGGTCTTTCCCTTTAGGTTTTACCCCAACAATGTTTTCATTAGTTTCGCTCACTCTCGAAATCAAGCATTTTACAGCAGGTTGGAGCAGCCTGTATCTCAGCACAGGAATAAGGTAGGGAAGAAATCTAAGGATCATTTTGACTGCCTCCAGAAGTTAGATCAGATGGCCAATGCAATTTGGTGCTAGGCCTTTCCCTTTAGGTTTTACCCCAGCAATATTTTCATTAGTTTCGATCACTCTCGAAATCAAGCATTTTACAGCAGGTTGGGGCAGCCTGTATCTCAGCACAGGAATAAGGTAGGGAAGAATTCTAAGGATCATTTTGACTGCCTCCAGAAGTTAGATCAGATGGCAAATTGGATTTGGTGCTAGGCCTTTCCCTTTAGGTTTTACCCCAACAATGTTTTCATTAGTTTCGCTCACTCTCGAAATCAAGCATTTTACAGCAGGTTGGAGCAGCCTGTATCTCAGCACAGGAATAAGGTAGGGAAGAATTCAAATACTCATTTTGACTGCCTCCAGAAGTTAGATCAGATGGCCAATGCAATTTGGTGCTAGGCCTTTCCCTTTAGGTTTTACCCCAACAATGTTTTCATTAGTTTCGATCACTCTCGAAATCAAGCATTTTACAGCAGGTTGGAGCAGCCTGTATCTCAGCACAGGAATAAGGTAGGGAAGAATTCTAAGGATCATTTTGACTGCCTCCAGAAGTTAGATCAGATGGCAAATTGTATTTGGTGCTAGGTCTTTCCCTTTAGGTTTTACCCCAACAATGTTTTCATTAGTTTCGCTCACTCTCGAAATCAAGCATTTTACAGCAGGTTGGAGCAGCCTGTATCTCAGCACAGGAATAAGGTAGGGAAGAATTCTAAGGATCATTTTGACTGCCTCCAGAAGTTAGAGCAGATGGCCAATGCAATTTGGTGCTAGGCCGTTCCCTTTAGGTTTTACCCCAATAATGTTTTCGTTAGTTTCGCTCACTCTCAAAATCAAGCATTTTACAGCAGGTTGGAGCAGCCTGTATCTCAGCAGAGGAATAAGGTAGGGAAGAATTCTAAGGATCATTTTGACTGCCTCCAGAAGTTAGATCAGATGGCAAATTGTATTTGGTGCTAGGTCTTTCCCTTTAGGTTTTACCCCAACAATGTTTTCATTAGTTTCGCTCACTCTCGAAATCAAGCATTTTACAGCAGGTTGGAGCAGCCTGTATCTCAGCACAGGAATAAGGTAGGGAAGAATTCTAAGGATCATTTTGACTGCCTCCAGAAGTTAGATCAGATGGCAAATTGGATTTGGTGCTAGGTCTTTCCCTTTAGGTTTTACCCCAACAATGTTTTCATTAGTTTCGATCACTCTCGAAATCAAGCATTTTACAGCAGGTTGGAGCAGCCTGTATCTCAGCACAGGAATAAGGTAGGGAAGAATTCTAAGGATCATTTTGACTGCCTCCAGAAGTTAGATCAGATGGCCAATGCAATTTGGTGCTAGGCCTTTCCCTTTAGGTTTTACCCCAACAATGTTTTCATTAGTTTCGCTCACTCTCGAAATCAAGCATTTTACAGCAGGTTGGAGCAGCCTGTATCTCAGCACAGGAATAAGGTAGGGAAGAATTCAAATACTCATTTTGACTGCCTCCAGAAGTTAGATCAGATGGCAAATTGTATTTGGTGCTAGGTCTTTCCCTTTAGGTTTTACCCCAACAATGTTTTCATTAGTTTCGCTCACTCTCGAAATCAAGCATTTTACAGCAGGTTGGAGCAGCCTGTATCTCAGCACAGGAATAAGGTAGGGAAGAAATCTAAGGATCATTTTGACTGCCTCCAGAAGTTAGATCAGATGGCCAATGCAATTTGGTGCTAGGCCTTTCCCTTTAGGTTTTACCCCAGCAATATTTTCATTAGTTTCGATCACTCTCGAAATCAAGCATTTTACAGCAGGTTGGGGCAGCCTGTATCTCAGCACAGGAATAAGGTAGGGAAGAATTCTAAGGATCATTTTGACTGCCTCCAGAAGTTAGATCAGATGGCAAATTGGATTTGGTGCTAGGCCTTTCCCTTTAGGTTTTACCCCAACAATGTTTTCATTAGTTTCGCTCACTCTCGAAATCAAGCATTTTACAGCAGGTTGGAGCAGCCTGTATCTCAGCACAGGAATAAGGTAGGGACGAATTCAAATACTCATTTTGACTGCCTCCAGAAGTTAGATCAGATGGCAAACTGTATTTGGTGCTAGGTCTTTCCCTTTAGGTTTTACCCCAACAATGTTTTCATTAGTTTCGCTCACTCTCGAAATCAAGCATTTTACAGCAGGTTGGAGCAGCCTGTATCTCAGCACAGGAATAAGGTAGGGAAGAATTCTAAGGATCATTTTGACTGCCTCCAGAAGTTAGATCAGATGGCCAATGCAATTTGGTGCTAGGCCTTTCCCTTTAGGTTTTACCCCAACAATGTTTTCATTAGTTTCGCTCACTCTCGAAATCAAGCATTTCACAGCAGGTTGGAGCAGCCTGTATCTCAGCACAGGAATAAGGTAGGGAAGAATTCTAAGGCTCATTTTGACTGCCTCCAGAAGTTAGATCAGATGGCAAATTGGATTTGGTGCTAGGTCTTTCCCTTTAGGTTTTACCCCAACAATGTTTTCATTAGTTTCGATCACTCTTGAAATCAAGCATTTTACAGCAGGTTGGAGCAGCCTGTATCTCAGGAGAGGAATAAGGTAGGGAAGAATTCAAATACTCATTTTGATTGCCTCCAGAAGTTAGATCAGATGGCTAATGCAATTTGGTGCTATGCCTTTCCCTTTAGGTTTTACCCCAACAATGTTTTCATTAGTTTCGATCACTTTTGAAATCAAGCATTTTACAGCAGGTTGGAGCAGCCTGTATCTCAGCACAGGAATAAGGTAGGGAAGAATTCAAATACTCATTTTGACTGCCTCCAGAAGTTAGATCAGATGGCCAATGCAATTTGGTGCTAGGTCTTTCCCTTTAGGTTTTACCCCAACAATGTTTTCATTAGTTTCGCTCACTCTCGAAATCAAGCATTTTACAGCAGGTTGGAGCAGCCTGTATCTCAGCACAGGAATAAGGTAGGGAAGAATTCAAATACTCATTTTGACTGCCTCCAGAAGTTAGATCAGATGGCAAACTGTATTTGGTGCTAGGTCTTTCCCTTTAGGTTTTACCCCCAAATGTTTTCATTAGTTTCGCTCACTCTCGAAATCAAGCATTTTACAGCAGGTTGGAGCAGCCTGTATCTCAGCACAGGAATAAGGTAGGGAAGAATTCTAAGGATCATTTTGACTGCCTCCAGAAGTTAGATCAGATGGCAAATTGTATTTGGTGCTAGGTCTTTCCCTCTAGGTTTTACCCCAACAATGTTTTCATTAGTTTCGCTCACTCTCGAAATCAAGCATTTTACAGCAGGTTGGAGCAGCCTGTATCTCAGCACAGGAATAAGGTAGGGAAGAATTCTAAGGCTCATTTTGACTGCCTCCAGAAGTTAGATCAGATGGCAAATTGGATTTGGTGCTAGGTCTTTCCCTTTAGGTTTTACCCCAACAATGTTTTCATTAGTTTCGATCACTCTTGAAATCAAGCATTTTACAGCAGGTTGGAGCAGCCTGTATCTCAGGAGAGGAATAAGGTAGGGAAGAATTCAAATACTCATTTTGATTGCCTCCAGAAGTTAGATCAGATGGCTAATGCAATTTGGTGCTATGCCTTTCCCTTTAGGTTTTACCCCAACAATGTTTTCATTAGTTTTGATCACTTTTGAAATCAAGCATTTTACAGCAGGTTGGAGCAGCCTGTATCTCAGCACAGGAATAAGGTAGGGAAGAATTCAAATACTCATTTTGACTGCCTCCAGAAGTTAGATCAGATGGCCAATGCAATTTGGTGCTAGGTCTTTCCCTTTAGGTTTTACCCCAACAATGTTTTCATTAGTTTCGCTCACTCTCGAAATCAAGCATTTTACAGCAGGTTGGAGCAGCCTGTATCTCAGCACAGGAATAAGGTAGGGAAGAATTCAAATACTCATTTTGACTGCCTCCAGAAGTTAGATCAGATGGCAAACTGTATTTGGTGCTAGGTCTTTCCCTTTAGGTTTTACCCCCAAATGTTTTCATTAGTTTCGCTCACTCTCGAAATCAAGCATTTTACAGCAGGTTGGAGCAGCCTGTATCTCAGCACAGGAATAAGGTAGGGAAGAATTCAAATACTCATTTTGACTGCCTCCAGAAGTTAGATCAGATGGCAAATTGTATTTGGTGCTAGGTCTTTCCCTTTAGGTTTTACCCCAACAATGTTTTCATTAGTTTCGCTCACTCTCGAAATCAAGCATTTTACAGCAGGTTGGAGCAGCCTGTATCTCAGCACAGGAATAAGGTAGGGAAGAATTCAAATACTCATTTTGACAGCCTCCAGAAGTTAGATCAGATGGCCAATGGTATTTGGTGCTAGGCCTTTCCCTTTAGGTTTTACCCCAACAATGTTTTCATTAGTTTCGCTCATTCTCGAAATCAAGCATTTTACAGCAGGTTGGAGCAGCCTGTATCTCAGCACAGGAATAAGGTAGGGAAGAATTCTAAGGATCATTTTGACTGCCTCCAGAAGTTAGATCAGATGGCAAATTGTATTTGGTGCTAGGTCTTTCCCTCTAGGTTTTACCCCAACAATGTTTTCATTAGTTTCGCTCACTCTCGAAATCAAGCATTTTACAGCAGGTTGGAGCAGCCTGTATCTCAGCACAGGAATAAGGTAGGGAAGAATTCAAATACTCATTTTGACTGCCTCCAGAAGTTAGATCAGATGGCAAATTGTATTTGGTGCTAGGTCTTTCCCTTTAGGTTTTACCCCAACAATGTTTTCATTAGTTTCGCTCACTCTCGAAATCAAGCATTTTACAGCAGGTTGGAGCAGCCTGTATCTCAGCACAGGAATAAGGTAGGGAAGAATTCTAAGGATCATTTTGACTGCCTCCAGAAGTTAGATCAGATGGGAAATTGTATTTGGTGCTAGGCCTTTCCCTTTAGGTTTTACCCCAACAATGTTTTCATTAGTTTCGCTCACCCTCGAAATCAAGCATTTTACAGCAGGTTGGAGCAGCCTGTATCTCAGCACAGGAATAAGGTAGGGAAGAATTCTAAGGATCATTTTGACTGCCTCCAGAAGTTAGATCAGATGGCCAATGCAATTTGGTGCTAGGCCTTTCCCTTTAGGTTTTACCCCAACAATGTTTTGATTAGTTTCGCTCACTCTCGAAATCAAGCATTTTACAGCAGGTTGGAGCAGCCTGTATCTCAGCACAGGAATAAGGTAGGGAAGAATTCTAAGGATCATTTTGACTGCCTCCAGAAGATAGATCAGATGGCAAATTGTATTTGGTGCTAGGTCTTTCCCTTTAGGTTTTACCCCAACAATGTTTTCATTAGTTTCGATCACTCTTGAAATCAAGCATTTTACAGCAGGTTGGAGCAGCCTGTATCTCAGCACAGGAATAAGGTAGGGAAGAATTCAAATACTCATTTTGACTGCCTCCAGAAGTTAGATCAGATGGCCAATGCAATTTGGTGCTAGGTCTTTCCCTTTAGGTTTTACCCCAACAATGTTTTCATTAGTTTCGCTCACTCTCGAAATCAAGCATTTTACAGCAGGTTGGAGCAGCCTGTATCTCAGCACAGGAATAAGGTAGGGAAGAATTCAAATACTCATTTTGACAGCCTCCAGAAGTTAGATCAGATGGCCAATGGTATTTGGTGCTAGGCCTTTCCCTTTAGGTTTTACCCCAACAATGTTTTCATTAGTTTCGCTCACTCTCGAAATCAAGCATTTTACAGCAGGTTGGAGCAGCCTGTATCTCAGCACAGGAATAAGGTAGGGAAGAATTCTAAGGATCATTTTGACTGCCTCCAGAAGTTAGATCAGATGGCCAATGCAATTTGGTGCTAGGCCTTTCCCTTTAGGTTTTACCCCAACAATGTTTTCATTAGTTTCGCTCACTCTCGAAATCAAGCATTTTACAGCAGGTTGGAGCAGCCTGTATCTCAGCACAGGAATAAGGTAGGGAAGAATTCAAATACTCATTTTGACTGCCTCCAGAAGTTAGATCAGATGGCCAATGCAATTTGGTGCTAGGCCTTTCCCTTTAGGTTTTACCCCAACAATGTTTTCATTAGTTTCGCTCACTCTCGAAATCAAGCATTTCACAGCAGGTTGGAGCAGCCTGTATCTCAGCACAGGAATAAGGTAGGGAAGAATTCTAAGGATCATTTTGACTGCCTCCAGAAGTTAGATCAGATGGCCAATGCAATTTGGTGCTAGGCCTTTCCCTTTAGGTTTTACCCCAACAATGTTTTCATTAGTTTCGCTCACTCTCGAAATCAAGCATTTTACAGCAGGTTGGAGCAGCCTGTATCTCAGCACAGGAATAAGGTAGGGAAGAATTCTAAGGATCATTTTGACTGCCTCCAGAAGTTAGATCAGATGGCAAATTGGATTTGGTGCTAGGTCTTTCCCTTTAGGTTTTACCCCAACAATGTTTTCATTAGTTTCGCTCACTCTCGAAATCAAGCATTTTACAGCAGGTTGGAGCAGCCTGTATCTCAGCACAGGAATAAGGTAGGGAAGAATTCTAAGGATCATTTTGACTGCCTCCAGAAGTTAGATCAGATGGCCAATGCAATTTGGTGCTAGGCCTTTCCCTTTAGGTTTTACCCCAACAATGTTTTCATTAGTTTCGCTCACTCTCGAAATCAAGCATTTTACAGCAGGTTGGAGCAGCCTGTATCTCAGCACAGGAATAAGGTAGGGAAGAATTCTAAGGATCATTTTGACTGCCTCCAGAAGTTAGATCAGATGGCCAATGCAATTTGGTGCTAGGCCTTTCCCTTTAGGTTTTACCCCAACAATGTTTTCATTAGTTTCGCTCACTCTCGAAATCAAGCATTTTACAGCAGGTTGGAGCAGCCTGTATCTCAGCACAGGAATAAGGTAGGGAAGAATTCTAAGGATCATTTTGACTGCCTCCTGAAGTTAGATCAGATGGCCAATGCAATTTGGTGCTAGGCCTTTCCCTTTAGGTTTTACCCCAACAATGTTTTCATTAGTTTCGCTCACTCTCGAAATCAAGCATTTTTCAGCAGGTTGGAGCAGCCTGTATCTCAGCACAGGAATAAGGTAGGGAAGAATTCAAATACTCATTTTGACTGCCTCCAGAAGTTAGATCAGATGGCCAATGCAATTTGGTGCTAGGTCTTTCCCTTTAGGTTTTACCCCAACAATGTTTTCATTAGTTTCGCTCACTCTCGAAATCAAGCATTTTACAGCAGGTTGGAGCAGCCTGTATCTCAGCACAGGAATAAGGTAGGGAAGAATTCAAATACTCATTTTGACTGCCTCCAGAAGTTAGATCAGATGGCAAATTGTATTTGGTGCTAGGTCTTTCCCTTTAGGTTTTACCCCAACAATGTTTTCATTAGTTTCGCTCACTCTCGAAATCAAGCATTTTACAGCAGGTTGGAGCAGCCTGTATCTCAGCACAGGAATAAGGTAGGGAAGAATTCTAAGGATCATTTTGACTGCCTCCAGAAGTTAGATCAGATGGCAAATTGGATTTGGTGCTAGGCCTTTCCCTTTAGGTTTTACCCCAACAATGTTTTCATTAGTTTCGCTCACTCTCGAAATCAAGCATTTTACAGCAGGTTGGAGCAGCCTGTATCTCAGCACAGGAATAAGGTAGGGAAGAATTCTAAGGATCATTTTGACTGCCTCCAGAAGTTAGATCAGATGGCAAATTGGATTTGGTGCTAGGTCTTTCCCTTTAGGTTTTACCCCAACAATGTTTTCATTAGTTTCGCTCACTCTCGAAATCAAGCATTTTACAGCAGGTTGGAGCAGCCTGTATCTCAGCACAGGAATAAGGTAGGGAAGAATTCTAAGGATCATTTTGACTGCCTCCAGAAGTTAGATCAGATGGCCAATGCAATTTGGTGCTAGGCCTTTCCCTTTAGGTTTTACCCCAACAATGTTTTCATTAGTTTCGCTCACTCTCGAAATCAAGCATTTTACAGCAGGTTGGAGCAGCCTGTATCTCAGCACAGGAATAAGGTAGGGAAGAATTCTAAGGATCATTTTGACTGCCTCCAGAAGTTAGATCAGATGGCAAATTGGATTTGGTGCTAGGTCTTTCCCTTTAGGTTTTACCCCAACAATGTTTTCATTAGTTTCGCTCACTCTCGAAATCAAGCATTTTACAGCAGGTTGGAGCAGCCTGTATCTCAGCACAGGAATAAGGTAGGGAAGAATTCAAATACTCATTTTGACTGCCTCCAGAAGTTAGATCAGATGGCAAATTGTATTTGGTGCTAGGTCTTTCCCTTTAGGTTTTACCCCAACAATGTTTTCATTAGTTTCGCTCACTCTCGAAATCAAGCATTTTACAGCAGGTTGGAGCAGCCTGTATCTCAGCACAGGAATAAGGTAGGGAAGAATTCAAATACTCATTTTGACTGCCTCCAGAAGTTAGATCAGATGGCAAATTGTATTTGGTGCTAGGTCTTTCCCTTTAGGTTTTACCCCAACAATGTTTTCATTAGTTTCGCTCACTCTCGAAATCAAGCATTTTACAGCAGGTTGGAGCAGCCTGTATCTCAGCACAGGAATAAGGTAGGGAAGAATTCAAATACTCATTTTGACTGCCTCCAGAAGTTAGATCAGATGGCAAATTGTATTTGGTGCTAGGTCTTTCCCTTTAGGTTTTACCCCAACAATGTTTTCATTAGTTTCGCTCACTCTCGAAATCAAGCATTTTACAGCAGGTTGGAGCAGCCTGTATCTCAGCACAGGAATAAGGTAGGGAAGAATTCAAATACTCATTTTGACTGCCTCCAGAAGTTAGATCAGATGGCAAATTGTATTTGGTGCTAGGTCTTTCCCTTTAGGTTTTACCCCAACAATGTTTTCATTAGTTTCGCTCACTCTCGAAATCAAGCATTTTACAGCAGGTTGGAGCAGCCTGTATCTCAGCACAGGAATAAGGTAGGGAAGAATTCTAAGGATCATTTTGACTGCCTCCAGAAGTTAGATCAGATGGCAAATTGGATTTGGTGCTAGGTCTTTCCCTTTAGGTTTTACCCCAACAATGTTTTCATTAGTTTCGCTCACTCTCGAAATCAAGCATTTTACAGCAGGTTGGAGCAGCCTGTATCTCAGCACAGGAATAAGGTAGGGAAGAATTCTAAGGATCATTTTGACTGCCTCCAGAAGTTAGATCAGATGGCCAATGCAATTTGGTGCTAGGCCTTTCCCTTTAGGTTTTACCCCAACAATGTTTTCATTAGTTTCGCTCACTCTCGAAATCAAGCATTTTACAGCAGGTTGGAGCAGCCTGTATCTCAGCACAGGAATAAGGTAGGGAAGAATTCTAAGGATCATTTTGACTGCCTCCAGAAGTTAGATCAGATGGCCAATGCAATTTGGTGCTAGGCCTTTCCCTTTAGGTTTTACCCCAACAATGTTTTCATTAGTTTCGCTCACTCTCGAAATCAAGCATTTTACAGCAGGTTGGAGCAGCCTGTATCTCAGCACAGGAATAAGGTAGGGAAGAATTCTAAGGATCATTTTGACTGCCTCCAGAAGTTAGATCAGATGGCCAATGCAATTTGGTGCTAGGTCTTTCCCTTTAGGTTTTACCCCAACAATGTTTTCATTAGTTTCGCTCACTCTCGAAATCAAGCATTTTTCAGCAGGTTGGAGCAGCCTGTATCTCAGCACAGGAATAAGGTAGGGAAGAATTCAAATACTCATTTTGACTGCCTCCAGAAGTTAGATCAGATGGCCAATGCAATTTGGTGCTAGGTCTTTCCCTTTAGGTTTTACCCCAACAATGTTTTCATTAGTTTCGCTCACTCTCGAAATCAAGCATTTTACAGCAGGTTGGAGCAGCCTGTATCTCAGCACAGGAATAAGGTAGGGAAGAATTCTAAGGATCATTTTGACTGCCTCCAGAAGTTAGATCAGATGGCCAATGCAATTTGGTGCTAGGCCTTTCCCTTTAGGTTTTACCCCAACAATGTTTTCATTAGTTTCGCTCACTCTCGAAATCAAGCATTTTTCAGCAGGTTGGAGCAGCCTGTATCTCAGCACAGGAATAAGGTAGGGAAGAATTCAAATACTCATTTTGACTGCCTCCAGAAGTTAGATCAGATGGCCAATGCAATTTGGTGCTAGGTCTTTCCCTTTAGGTTTTACCCCAACAATGTTTTCATTAGTTTCGCTCACTCTCGAAATCAAGCATTTTACAGCAGGTTGGAGCAGCCTGTATCTCAGCACAGGAATAAGGTAGGGAAGAATTCAAATACTCATTTTGACTGCCTCCAGAAGTTAGATCAGATGGCAAATTGTATTTGGTGCTAGGTCTTTCCCTTTAGGTTTTACCCCAACAATGTTTTCATTAGTTTCGCTCACTCTCGAAATCAAGCATTTTACAGCAGGTTGGAGCAGCCTGTATCTCAGCACAGGAATAAGGTAGGGAAGAATTCTAAGGATCATTTTGACTGCCTCCAGAAGTTAGATCAGATGGCAAATTGGATTTGGTGCTAGGCCTTTCCCTTTAGGTTTTACCCCAACAATGTTTTCATTAGTTTCGCTCACTCTCGAAATCAAGCATTTTACAGCAGGTTGGAGCAGCCTGTATCTCAGCACAGGAATAAGGTAGGGAAGAATTCTAAGGATCATTTTGACTGCCTCCAGAAGTTAGATCAGATGGCCAATGCAATTTGGTGCTAGGCCTTTCCCTTTAGGTTTTACCCCAACAATGTTTTCATTAGTTTCGCTCACTCTCGAAATCAAGCATTTTACAGCAGGTTGGAGCAGCCTGTATCTCAGCACAGGAATAAGGTAGGGAAGAATTCTAAGGATCATTTTGACTGCCTCCAGAAGTTAGATCAGATGGCAAATTGGATTTGGTGCTAGGTCTTTCCCTTTAGGTTTTACCCCAACAATGTTTTCATTAGTTTCGCTCACTCTCGAAATCAAGCATTTTACAGCAGGTTGGAGCAGCCTGTATCTCAGCACAGGAATAAGGTAGGGAAGAATTCAAATACTCATTTTGACTGCCTCCAGAAGTTAGATCAGATGGCAAATTGTATTTGGTGCTAGGTCTTTCCCTTTAGGTTTTACCCCAACAATGTTTTCATTAGTTTCGCTCACTCTCGAAATCAAGCATTTTACAGCAGGTTGGAGCAGCCTGTATCTCAGCACAGGAATAAGGTAGGGAAGAATTCAAATACTCATTTTGACTGCCTCCAGAAGTTAGATCAGATGGCAAATTGTATTTGGTGCTAGGTCTTTCCCTTTAGGTTTTACCCCAACAATGTTTTCATTAGTTTCGCTCACTCTCGAAATCAAGCATTTTACAGCAGGTTGGAGCAGCCTGTATCTCAGCACAGGAATAAGGTAGGGAAGAATTCAAATACTCATTTTGACTGCCTCCAGAAGTTAGATCAGATGGCAAATTGTATTTGGTGCTAGGTCTTTCCCTTTAGGTTTTACCCCAACAATGTTTTCATTAGTTTCGCTCACTCTCGAAATCAAGCATTTTACAGCAGGTTGGAGCAGCCTGTATCTCAGCACAGGAATAAGGTAGGGAAGAATTCAAATACTCATTTTGACTGCCTCCAGAAGTTAGATCAGATGGCAAATTGTATTTGGTGCTAGGTCTTTCCCTTTAGGTTTTACCCCAACAATGTTTTCATTAGTTTCGCTCACTCTCGAAATCAAGCATTTTACAGCAGGTTGGAGCAGCCTGTATCTCAGCACAGGAATAAGGTAGGGAAGAATTCTAAGGATCATTTTGACTGCCTCCAGAAGTTAGATCAGATGGCAAATTGGATTTGGTGCTAGGTCTTTCCCTTTAGGTTTTACCCCAACAATGTTTTCATTAGTTTCGCTCACTCTCGAAATCAAGCATTTTACAGCAGGTTGGAGCAGCCTGTATCTCAGCACAGGAATAAGGTAGGGAAGAATTCTAAGGATCATTTTGACTGCCTCCAGAAGTTAGATCAGATGGCCAATGCAATTTGGTGCTAGGCCTTTCCCTTTAGGTTTTACCCCAACAATGTTTTCATTAGTTTCGCTCACTCTCGAAATCAAGCATTTTACAGCAGGTTGGAGCAGCCTGTATCTCAGCACAGGAATAAGGTAGGGAAGAATTCTAAGGATCATTTTGACTGCCTCCAGAAGTTAGATCAGATGGCCAATGCAATTTGGTGCTAGGCCTTTCCCTTTAGGTTTTACCCCAACAATGTTTTCATTAGTTTCGCTCACTCTCGAAATCAAGCATTTTACAGCAGGTTGGAGCAGCCTGTATCTCAGCACAGGAATAAGGTAGGGAAGAATTCTAAGGATCATTTTGACTGCCTCCAGAAGTTAGATCAGATGGCCAATGCAATTTGGTGCTAGGCCTTTCCCTTTAGGTTTTACCCCAACAATGTTTTCATTAGTTTCGCTCACTCTCGAAATCAAGCATTTTTCAGCAGGTTGGAGCAGCCTGTATCTCAGCACAGGAATAAGGTAGGGAAGAATTCAAATACTCATTTTGACTGCCTCCAGAAGTTAGATCAGATGGCCAATGCAATTTGGTGCTAGGTCTTTCCCTTTAGGTTTTACCCCAACAATGTTTTCATTAGTTTCGCTCACTCTCGAAATCAAGCATTTTACAGCAGGTTGGAGCAGCCTGTATCTCAGCACAGGAATAAGGTAGGGAAGAATTCAAATACTCATTTTGACTGCCTCCAGAAGTTAGATCAGATGGCAAATTGTATTTGGTGCTAGGTCTTTCCCTTTAGGTTTTACCCCAACAATGTTTTCATTAGTTTCGCTCACTCTGGAAATCAAGCATTTTACAGCAGGTTGGAGCAGCCTGTATCTCAGCACAGGAATAAGGTAGGGAAGAATTCTAAGGATCATTTTGACTGCCTCCAGAAGTTAGATCAGATGGCAAATTGGATTTGGTGCTAGGCCTTTCCCTTTAGGTTTTACCCCAACAATGTTTTCATTAGTTTCGCTCACTCTCGAAATCAAGCATTTTACAGCAGGTTGGAGCAGCCTGTATCTCAGCACAGGAATAAGGTAGGGAAGAATTCTAAGGATCATTTTGACTGCCTCCAGAAGTTAGATCAGATGGCCAATGCAATTTGGTGCTAGGCCTTTCCCTTTAGGTTTTACCCCAACAAAGTTTTCATTAGTTTCGCTCACTCTCGAAATCAAGCATTTTACAGCAGGTTGGAGCAGCCTGTATCTCAGCACAGGAATAAGGTAGGGAAGAATTCTAAGGATCATTTTGACTGCCTCCAGAAGTTAGATCAGATGGCAAATTGGATTTGGTGCTAGGTCTTTCCCTTTAGGTTTTACCCCAACAATGTTTTCATTAGTTTCGCTCACTCTCGAAATCAAGCATTTTACAGCAGGTTGGAGCAGCCTGTATCTCAGCACAGGAATAAGGTAGGGAAGAATTCAAATACTCATTTTGACTGCCTCCAGAAGTTAGATCAGATGGCAAACTGTATTTGGTGCTAGGTCTTTCCCTTTAGGTTTTACCCCCAAATGTTTTCATTAGTTTCGCTCACTCTCGAAATCAAGCATTTTACAGCAGGTTGGAGCAGCCTGTATCTCAGCACAGGAATAAGGTAGGGAAGAATTCAAATACTCATTTTGACTGCCTCCAGAAGTTAGATCAGATGGCAAATTGGATTTGGTGCTAGGTCTTTCCCTTTAGGTTTTACCCCAACAATGTTTTCATTAGTTTCGCTCACTCTCGAAATCAAGCATTTTACAGCAGGTTGGAGCAGCCTGTATCTCAGCACAGGAATAAGGTAGGGAAGAATTCAAATACTCATTTTGACAGCCTCCAGAAGTTAGATCAGATGGCCAATGGTATTTGGTGCTAGGCCTTTCCCTTTAGGTTTTACCCCAACAATGTTTTCATTAGTTTCGCTCACTCTCGAAATCAAGCATTTTACAGCAGGTTGGAGCAGCCTGTATCTCAGCACAGGAATAAGGTAGGGAAGAATTCTAAGGATCATTTTGACTGCCTCCAGAAGTTAGATCAGATGGCAAATTGTATTTGGTGCTAGGTCTTTCCCTTTAGGTTTTACCCCAACAATGTTTTCATTAGTTTCGCTCACCCTCGAAATCAAGCATTTTACGGCAGGTTGGAGCAGCCTGTATCTCAGCACAGGAATAAGGTAGGGACGAATTCAAATACTCATTTTGACTGCCTCCAGAAGTTAGATCAGATGGCCAATGCAATTTGGTGCTAGGCCTTTCCCTTTATGTTTTACCCCAACAATGTTTTCATTAGTTTCGCTCACTCTCGAAATCAAGCATTTTACAGCAGGTTGGAGCAGCCTGTATCTCAGCACAGGAATAAGGTAGGGAAGAATTCAAATACTCATTTTGACTGCCTCCAGAAGTTAGATCAGATGGCAAATTGTATTTGGTGCTAGGTCTTTCCCTTTAGGTTTTACCCCAACAATGTTTTCATTAGTTTCGCTCACTCTCGAAATCAAGCATTTTACAGCAGGTTGGAGCAGCCTGTATCTCAGCACAGGAATAAGGTAGGGAAGAATTCAAATACTCATTTTGACTGCCTCCAGAAGTTAGATCAGATGGCAAATTGGATTTGGTGCTAGGTCTTTCCCTTTAGGTTTTACCCCAACAATGTTTTCATTAGTTTCGCTCACTCTCGAAATCAAGCATTTTACAGCAGGTTGGAGCAGCCTGTATCTCAGCACAGGAATAAGGTAGGGAAGAATTCAAATACTCATTTTGACTGCCTCCAGAAGTTAGATCAGATGGCAAATTGTATTTGGTGCTAGGTCTTTCCCTTTAGGTTTTACCCCAACAATGTTTTCATTAGTTTCGCTCACTCTCGAAATCAAGCATTTTACAGCAGGTTGGAGCAGCCTGTATCTCAGCACAGGAATAAGGTAGGGAAGAATTCAAATACTCATTTTGACTGCCTCCAGAAGTTAGATCAGATGGCAAATTGTATTTGGTGCTAGGTCTTTCCCTTTAGGTTTTACCCCAACAATGTTTTCATTAGTTTCGCTCACTCTCGAAATCAAGCATTTTACAGCAGGTTGGAGCAGCCTGTATCTCAGCACAGGAATAAGGTAGGGAAGAATTCAAATACTCATTTTGACTGCCTCCAGAAGTTAGATCAGATGGCAAATTGGATTTGGTGCTAGGTCTTTCCCTTTAGGTTTTACCCCAACAATGTTTTCATTAGTTTCGCTCACTCTCGAAATCAAGCATTTTACAGCAGGTTGGAGCAGCCTGTATCTCAGCACAGGAATAAGGTAGGGAAGAATTCAAATACTCATTTTGACTGCCTCCAGAAGTTAGATCAGATGGCAAATTGTATTTGGTGCTAGGTCTTTCCCTTTAGGTTTTACCCCAACAATGTTTTCATTAGTTTCGCTCACTCTCGAAATCAAGCATTTTACAGCAGGTTGGAGCAGCCTGTATCTCAGCACAGGAATAAGGTAGGGAAGAATTCAAATACTCATTTTGACTGCCTCCAGAAGTTAGATCAGATGGCAAATTGTATTTGGTGCTAGGTCTTTCCCTTTAGGTTTTACCCCAACAATGTTTTCATTAGTTTCGCTCACTCTCGAAATCAAGCATTTTACAGCAGGTTGGAGCAGCCTGTATCTCAGCACAGGAATAAGGTAGGGAAGAATTCTAAGGATCATTTTGACTGCCTCCAGAAGTTAGATCAGATGGCCAATGCAATTTGGTGCTAGGCCTTTCCCTTTAGGTTTTACCCCAACAATGTTTTCATTAGTTTCGCTCACTCTCGAAATCAAGCATTTTTCAGCAGGTTGGAGCAGCCTGTATCTCAGCACAGGAATAAGGTAGGGAAGAATTCAAATACTCATTTTGACTGCCTCCAGAAGTTAGATCAGATGGCCAATGCAATTTGGTGCTAGGTCTTTCCCTTTAGGTTTTACCCCAACAATGTTTTCATTAGTTTCGCTCACTCTCGAAATCAAGCATTTTACAGCAGGTTGGAGCAGCCTGTATCTCAGCACAGGAATAAGGTAGGGAAGAATTCAAATACTCATTTTGACTGCCTCCAGAAGTTAGATCAGATGGCAAATTGTATTTGGTGCTAGGTCTTTCCCTTTAGGTTTTACCCCAACAATGTTTTCATTAGTTTCGCTCACTCTGGAAATCAAGCATTTTACAGCAGGTTGGAGCAGCCTGTATCTCAGCACAGGAATAAGGTAGGGAAGAATTCTAAGGATCATTTTGACTGCCTCCAGAAGTTAGATCAGATGGCAAATTGGATTTGGTGCTAGGCCTTTCCCTTTAGGTTTTACCCCAACAATGTTTTCATTAGTTTCGCTCACTCTCGAAATCAAGCATTTTACAGCAGGTTGGAGCAGCCTGTATCTCAGCACAGGAATAAGGTAGGGAAGAATTCTAAGGATCATTTTGACTGCCTCCAGAAGTTAGATCAGATGGCCAATGCAATTTGGTGCTAGGCCTTTCCCTTTAGGTTTTACCCCAACAAAGTTTTCATTAGTTTCGCTCACTCTCGAAATCAAGCATTTTACAGCAGGTTGGAGCAGCCTGTATCTCAGCACAGGAATAAGGTAGGGAAGAATTCTAAGGATCATTTTGACTGCCTCCAGAAGTTAGATCAGATGGCAAATTGGATTTGGTGCTAGGTCTTTCCCTTTAGGTTTTACCCCAACAATGTTTTCATTAGTTTCGCTCACTCTCGAAATCAAGCATTTTACAGCAGGTTGGAGCAGCCTGTATCTCAGCACAGGAATAAGGTAGGGAAGAATTCAAATACTCATTTTGACTGCCTCCAGAAGTTAGATCAGATGGCAAACTGTATTTGGTGCTAGGTCTTTCCCTTTAGGTTTTACCCCCAAATGTTTTCATTAGTTTCGCTCACTCTCGAAATCAAGCATTTTACAGCAGGTTGGAGCAGCCTGTATCTCAGCACAGGAATAAGGTAGGGAAGAATTCAAATACTCATTTTGACTGCCTCCAGAAGTTAGATCAGATGGCAAATTGGATTTGGTGCTAGGTCTTTCCCTTTAGGTTTTACCCCAACAATGTTTTCATTAGTTTCGCTCACTCTCGAAATCAAGCATTTTACAGCAGGTTGGAGCAGCCTGTATCTCAGCACAGGAATAAGGTAGGGAAGAATTCAAATACTCATTTTGACAGCCTCCAGAAGTTAGATCAGATGGCCAATGGTATTTGGTGCTAGGCCTTTCCCTTTAGGTTTTACCCCAACAATGTTTTCATTAGTTTCGCTCACTCTCGAAATCAAGCATTTTACAGCAGGTTGGAGCAGCCTGTATCTCAGCACAGGAATAAGGTAGGGAAGAATTCTAAGGATCATTTTGACTGCCTCCAGAAGTTAGATCAGATGGCAAATTGTATTTGGTGCTAGGTCTTTCCCTTTAGGTTTTACCCCAACAATGTTTTCATTAGTTTCGCTCACCCTCGAAATCAAGCATTTTACGGCAGGTTGGAGCAGCCTGTATCTCAGCACAGGAATAAGGTAGGGACGAATTCAAATACTCATTTTGACTGCCTCCAGAAGTTAGATCAGATGGCCAATGCAATTTGGTGCTAGGCCTTTCCCTTTATGTTTTACCCCAACAATGTTTTCATTAGTTTCGCTCACTCTCGAAATCAAGCATTTTACAGCAGGTTGGAGCAGCCTGTATCTCAGCACAGGAATAAGGTAGGGAAGAATTCAAATACTCATTTTGACTGCCTCCAGAAGTTAGATCAGATGGCAAATTGTATTTGGTGCTAGGTCTTTCCCTTTAGGTTTTACCCCAACAATGTTTTCATTAGTTTCGCTCACTCTCGAAATCAAGCATTTTACAGCAGGTTGGAGCAGCCTGTATCTCAGCACAGGAATAAGGTAGGGAAGAATTCAAATACTCATTTTGACTGCCTCCAGAAGTTAGATCAGATGGCAAATTGGATTTGGTGCTAGGTCTTTCCCTTTAGGTTTTACCCCAACAATGTTTTCATTAGTTTCGCTCACTCTCGAAATCAAGCATTTTACAGCAGGTTGGAGCAGCCTGTATCTCAGCACAGGAATAAGGTAGGGAAGAATTCAAATACTCATTTTGACTGCCTCCAGAAGTTAGATCAGATGGCAAATTGTATTTGGTGCTAGGTCTTTCCCTTTAGGTTTTACCCCAACAATGTTTTCATTAGTTTCGCTCACTCTCGAAATCAAGCATTTTACAGCAGGTTGGAGCAGCCTGTATCTCAGCACAGGAATAAGGTAGGGAAGAATTCAAATACTCATTTTGACTGCCTCCAGAAGTTAGATCAGATGGCAAATTGTATTTGGTGCTAGGTCTTTCCCTTTAGGTTTTACCCCAACAATGTTTTCATTAGTTTCGCTCACTCTCGAAATCAAGCATTTTACAGCAGGTTGGAGCAGCCTGTATCTCAGCACAGGAATAAGGTAGGGAAGAATTCAAATACTCATTTTGACTGCCTCCAGAAGTTAGATCAGATGGCAAATTGGATTTGGTGCTAGGTCTTTCCCTTTAGGTTTTACCCCAACAATGTTTTCATTAGTTTCGCTCACTCTCGAAATCAAGCATTTTACAGCAGGTTGGAGCAGCCTGTATCTCAGCACAGGAATAAGGTAGGGAAGAATTCAAATACTCATTTTGACTGCCTCCAGAAGTTAGATCAGATGGCAAATTGTATTTGGTGCTAGGTCTTTCCCTTTAGGTTTTACCCCAACAATGTTTTCATTAGTTTCGCTCACTCTCGAAATCAAGCATTTTACAGCAGGTTGGAGCAGCCTGTATCTCAGCACAGGAATAAGGTAGGGAAGAATTCAAATACTCATTTTGACAGCCTCCAGAAGTTAGATCAGATGGCCAATGGTATTTGGTGCTAGGCCTTTCCCTTTAGGTTTTACCCCAACAATGTTTTCATTAGTTTCGCTCACTCTCGAAATCAAGCATTTTACAGCAGGTTGGAGCAGCCTGTATCTCAGCACAGGAATAAGGTAGGGAAGAATTCTAAGGATCATTTTGACTGCCTCCAGAAGTTAGATCAGATGGCAAATTGTATTTGGTGCTAGGTCTTTCCCTTTAGGTTTTACCCCAACAATGTTTTCATTAGTTTCGCTCACCCTCGAAATCAAGCATTTTACGGCAGGTTGGAGCAGCCTGTATCTCAGCACAGGAATAAGGTAGGGACGAATTCAAATACTCATTTTGACTGCCTCCAGAAGTTAGATCAGATGGCCAATGCAATTTGGTGCTAGGCCTTTCCCTTTATGTTTTACCCCAACAATGTTTTCATTAGTTTCGCTCACTCTCGAAATCAAGCATTTTACAGCAGGTTGGAGCAGCCTGTATCTCAGCACAGGAATAAGGTAGGGAAGAATTCAAATACTCATTTTGACTGCCTCCAGAAGTTAGATCAGATGGCAAATTGTATTTGGTGCTAGGTCTTTCCCTTTAGGTTTTACCCCAACAATGTTTTCATTAGTTTCGCTCACTCTCGAAATCAAGCATTTTACAGCAGGTTGGAGCAGCCTGTATCTCAGCACAGGAATAAGGTAGGGAAGAATTCAAATACTCATTTTGACTGCCTCCAGAAGTTAGATCAGATGGCAAATTGGATTTGGTGCTAGGTCTTTCCCTTTAGGTTTTACCCCAACAATGTTTTCATTAGTTTCGCTCACTCTCGAAATCAAGCATTTTACAGCAGGTTGGAGCAGCCTGTATCTCAGCACAGGAATAAGGTAGGGAAGAATTCAAATACTCATTTTGACTGCCTCCAGAAGTTAGATCAGATGGCAAATTGTATTTGGTGCTAGGTCTTTCCCTTTAGGTTTTACCCCAACAATGTTTTCATTAGTTTCGCTCACTCTCGAAATCAAGCATTTTACAGCAGGTTGGAGCAGCCTGTATCTCAGCACAGGAATAAGGTAGGGAAGAATTCAAATACTCATTTTGACTGCCTCCAGAAGTTAGATCAGATGGCAAATTGTATTTGGTGCTAGGTCTTTCCCTTTAGGTTTTACCCCAACAATGTTTTCATTAGTTTCGCTCACTCTCGAAATCAAGCATTTTACAGCAGGTTGGAGCAGCCTGTATCTCAGCACAGGAATAAGGTAGGGAAGAATTCAAATACTCATTTTGACTGCCTCCAGAAGTTAGATCAGATGGCAAATTGTATTTGGTGCTAGGTCTTTCCCTTTAGGTTTTACCCCAACAATGTTTTCATTAGTTTCGCTCACTCTCGAAATCAAGCATTTTACAGCAGGTTGGAGCAGCCTGTATCTCAGCACAGGAATAAGGTAGGGAAGAATTCAAATACTCATTTTGACTGCCTCCAGAAGTTAGATCAGATGGCAAATTGTATTTGGTGCTAGGTCTTTCCCTTTAGGTTTTACCCCAACAATGTTTTCATTAGTTTCGCTCACTCTCGAAATCAAGCATTTTACAGCAGGTTGGAGCAGCCTGTATCTCAGCACAGGAATAAGGTAGGGAAGAATTCAAATACTCATTTTGACTGCCTCCAGAAGTTAGATCAGATGGCAAATTGGATTTGGTGCTAGGTCTTTCCCTTTAGGTTTTACCCCAACAATGTTTTCATTAGTTTCGCTCACTCTCGAAATCAAGCATTTTACAGCAGGTTGGAGCAGCCTGTATCTCAGCACAGGAATAAGGTAGGGAAGAATTCAAATACTCATTTTGACTGCCTCCAGAAGTTAGATCAGATGGCAAATTGTATTTGGTGCTAGGTCTTTCCCTTTAGGTTTTACCCCAACAATGTTTTCATTAGTTTCGCTCACTCTCGAAATCAAGCATTTTACAGCAGGTTGGAGCAGCCTGTATCTCAGCACAGGAATAAGGTAGGGAAGAATTCAAATACTCATTTTGACTGCCTCCAGAAGTTAGATCAGATGGCAAATTGTATTTGGTGCTAGGTCTTTCCCTTTAGGTTTTACCCCAACAATGTTTTCATTAGTTTCGCTCACTCTCGAAATCAAGCATTTTACAGCAGGTTGGAGCAGCCTGTATCTCAGCACAGGAATAAGGTAGGGAAGAATTCTAAGGATCATTTTGACTGCCTCCAGAAGTTAGATCAGATGGCAAATTGTATTTGGTGCTAGGTCTTTCCCTTTAGGTTTTACCCCAACAATGTTTTCATTAGTTTCGCTCACTCTCGAAATCAAGCATTTTACAGCAGGTTGGAGCAGCCTGTATCTCAGCACAGGAATAAGGTAGGGAAGAATTCTAAGGATCATTTTGACTGCCTCCAGAAGTTAGATCAGATGGCAAATTGGATTTGGTGCTAGGTCTTTCCCTTTAGGTTTTACCCCAACAATGTTTTCATTAGTTTCGCTCACTCTCGAAATCAAGCATTTTACAGCAGGTTGGAGCAGCCTGTATCTCAGCACAGGAATAAGGTAGGGAAGAATTCTAAGGATCATTTTGACTGCCTCCAGAAGTTAGATCAGATGGCAAATTGGATTTGGTGCTAGGTCTTTCCCTTTAGGTTTTACCCCAACAATGTTTTCATTAGTTTCGCTCACTCTCGAAATCAAGCATTTTACGGCAGGTTGGAGCAGCCTGTATCTCAGCACAGGAATAAGGTAGGGAAGAATTCTAAGGATCATTTTGACTGCCTCCAGAAGTTAGATCAGATGGCCAATGCAATTTGGTGCTAGGCCTTTCCCTTTAGGTTTTACCCCAACAATGTTTTCATTAGTTTCGCTCACTCTCGAAATCAAGCATTTTACAGCAGGTTGGAGCAGCCTGTATCTCAGCACAGGAATAAGGTAGGGAAGAATTCTAAGGATCATTTTGACTGCCTCCAGAAGTTAGATCAGATGGCCAATGCAATTTGGTGCTAGGCCTTTCCCTTTAGGTTTTACCCCAACAATGTTTTCATTAGTTTCGCTCACTCTCGAAATCAAGCATTTTACAGCAGGTTGGAGCAGCCTGTATCTCAGCACAGGAATAAGGTAGGGAAGAATTCTAAGGATCATTTTGACTGCCTCCAGAAGTTAGATCAGATGGCCAATGCAATTTGGTGCTAGGCCTTTCCCTTTAGGTTTTACCCCAACAATGTTTTCATTAGTTTCGCTCACTCTCGAAATCAAGCATTTTTCAGCAGGTTGGAGCAGCCTGTATCTCAGCACAGGAATAAGGTAGGGAAGAATTCAAATACTCATTTTGACTGCCTCCAGAAGTTAGATCAGATGGCCAATGCAATTTGGTGCTAGGTCTTTCCCTTTAGGTTTTACACCAATAATGTTTTCATTAGTTTCGCTCACTCTCGAAATCAAGCATTTTACAGCAGGTTGGAGCAGCCTGTATCTCAGCACAGGAATAAGGTAGGGAAGAATTCAAATACTCATTTTGACTGCCTCCAGAAGTTAGATCAGATGGCAAATTGTATTTGGTGCTAGGTCTTTCCCTTTAGGTTTTACCCCAACAATGTTTTCATTAGTTTCGCTCACTCTCGAAATCAAGCATTTTACAGCAGGTTGGAGCAGCCTGTATCTCAGCACAGGAATAAGGTAGGGAAGAATTCTAAGGATCATTTTGACTGCCTCCAGAAGTTAGATCAGATGGCAAATTGGATTTGGTGCTAGGCCTTTCCCTTTAGGTTTTACCCCAACAATGTTTTCATTAGTTTCGCTCACTCTCGAAATCAAGCATTTTACAGCAGGTTGGAGCAGCCTGTATCTCAGCACAGGAATAAGGTAGGGAAGAATTCTAAGGATCATTTTGACTGCCTCCAGAAGTTAGATCAGATGGCCAATGCAATTTGGTGCTAGGCCTTTCCCTTTAGGTTTTACCCCAACAATGTTTTCATTAGTTTCGCTCACTCTCGAAATCAAGCATTTTACAGCAGGTTGGAGCAGCCTGTATCTCAGCACAGGAATAAGGTAGGGAAGAATTCTAAGGATCATTTTGACTGCCTCCAGAAGTTAGATCAGATGGCAAATTGGATTTGGTGCTAGGTCTTTCCCTTTAGGTTTTACCCCAACAATGTTTTCATTAGTTTCGCTCACTCTCGAAATCAAGCATTTTACAGCAGGTTGGAGCAGCCTGTATCTCAGCACAGGAATAAGGTAGGGAAGAATTCAAATACTCATTTTGACTGCCTCCAGAAGTTAGATCAGATGGCAAACTATATTTGGTGCTAGGTCTTTCCCTTTAGGTTTTACCCCCAAATGTTTTCATTAGTTTCGCTCACTCTCGAAATCAAGCATTTTACAGCAGGTTGGAGCAGCCTGTATCTCAGCACAGGAATAAGGTAGGGAAGAATTCAAATACTCATTTTGACTGCCTCCAGAAGTTAGATCAGATGGCAAATTGGATTTGGTGCTAGGTCTTTCCCTTTAGGTTTTACCCCAACAATGTTTTCATTAGTTTCGCTCACTCTCGAAATCAAGCATTTTACAGCAGGTTGGAGCAGCCTGTATCTCAGCACAGGAATAAGGTAGGGAAGAATTCAAATACTCATTTTGACAGCCTCCAGAAGTTAGATCAGATGGCCAATGGTATTTGGTGCTAGGCCTTTCCCTTTAGGTTTTACCCCAACAATGTTTTCATTAGTTTCGCTCACTCTCGAAATCAAGCATTTTACAGCAGGTTGGAGCAGCCTGTATCTCAGCACAGGAATAAGGTAGGGAAGAATTCTAAGGATCATTTTGACTGCCTCCAGAAGTTAGATCAGATGGCAAATTGTATTTGGTGCTAGGTCTTTCCCTTTAGGTTTTACCCCAACAATGTTTTCATTAGTTTCGCTCACCCTCGAAATCAAGCATTTTACGGCAGGTTGGAGCAGCCTGTATCTCAGCACAGGAATAAGGTAGGGACGAATTCAAATACTCATTTTGACTGCCTCCAGAAGTTAGATCAGATGGCCAATGCAATTTGGTGCTAGGCCTTTCCCTTTATGTTTTACCCCAACAATGTTTTCATTAGTTTCGCTCACTCTCGAAATCAAGCATTTTACAGCAGGTTGGAGCAGCCTGTATCTCAGCACAGGAATAAGGTAGGGAAGAATTCTAAGGATCATTTTGACTGCCTCCAGAAGTTAGATCAGATGGCCAATGCAATTTGGTGCTAGGCCTTTCCCTTTAGGTTTTACCCCAACAATGTTTTCATTAGTTTCGCTCACTCTCGAAATCAAGCATTTTACAGCAGGTTGGAGCAGCCTGTATCTCAGCACAGGAATAAGGTAGGGAAGAATTCTAAGGATCATTTTGACTGCCTCCAGAAGTTAGATCAGATGGCCAATGCAATTTGGTGCTAGGCCTTTCCCTTTAGGTTTTACCCCAACAATGTTTTCATTAGTTTCGCTCACTCTCGAAATCAAGCATTTTTCAGCAGGTTGGAGCAGCCTGTATCTCAGCACAGGAATAAGGTAGGGAAGAATTCAAATACTCATTTTGACTGCCTCCAGAAGTTAGGTCAGATGGCCAATGCAATTTGGTGCTAGGTCTTTCCCTTTAGGTTTTACACCAACAATGTTTTCATTAGTTTCGCTCACTCTCGAAATCAAGCATTTTACAGCAGGTTGGAGCAGCCTGTATCTCAGCACAGGAATAAGGTAGGGAAGAATTCAAATACTCATTTTGACTGCCTCCAGAAGTTAGATCAGATGGCAAATTGTATTTGGTGCTAGGTCTTTCCCTTTAGGTTTTACCCCAACAATGTTTTCATTAGTTTCGCTCACTCTCGAAATCAAGCATTTTACAGCAGGTTGGAGCAGCCTGTATCTCAGCACAGGAATAAGGTAGGGAAGAATTCTAAGGATCATTTTGACTGCCTCCAGAAGTTAGATCAGATGGCAAATTGGATTTGGTGCTAGGCCTTTCCCTTTAGGTTTTACCCCAACAATGTTTTCATTAGTTTCGCTCACTCTCGAAATCAAGCATTTTACAGCAGGTTGGAGCAGCCTGTATCTCAGCACAGGAATAAGGTAGGGAAGAATTCTAAGGATCATTTTGACTGCCTCCAGAAGTTAGATCAGATGGCCAATGCAATTTGGTGCTAGGCCTTTCCCTTCAGGTTTTACCCCAACAATGTTTTCATTAGTTTCGCTCACTCTCGAAATCAAGCATTTTACAGCAGGTTGGAGCAGCCTGTATCTCAGCACAGGAATAAGGTAGGGAAGAATTCTAAGGATCATTTTGACTGCCTCCAGAAGTTAGATCAGATGGCAAATTGGATTTGGTGCTAGGTCTTTCCCTTTAGGTTTTACCCCAACAATGTTTTCATTAGTTTCGCTCACTCTCGAAATCAAGCATTTTACAGCAGGTTGGAGCAGCCTGTATCTCAGCACAGGAATAAGGTAGGGAAGAATTCAAATACTCATTTTGACTGCCTCCAGAAGTTAGATCAGATGGCAAACTATATTTGGTGCTAGGTCTTTCCCTTTAGGTTTTACCCCCAAATGTTTTCATTAGTTTCGCTCACTCTCGAAATCAAGCATTTTACAGCAGGTTGGAGCAGCCTGTATCTCAGCACAGGAATAAGGTAGGGAAGAATTCAAATACTCATTTTGACTGCCTCCAGAAGTTAGATCAGATGGCAAATTGGATTTGGTGCTAGGTCTTTCCCTTTAGGTTTTACCCCAACAATGTTTTCATTAGTTTCGCTCACTCTCGAAATCAAGCATTTTACAGCAGGTTGGAGCAGCCTGTATCTCAGCACAGGAATAAGGTAGGGAAGAATTCAAATACTCATTTTGACAGCCTCCAGAAGTTAGATCAGATGGCCAATGGTATTTGGTGCTAGGCCTTTCCCTTTAGGTTTTACCCCAACAATGTTTTCATTAGTTTCGCTCACTCTCGAAATCAAGCATTTTACAGCAGGTTGGAGCAGCCTGTATCTCAGCACAGGAATAAGGTAGGGAAGAATTCTAAGGATCATTTTGACTGCCTCCAGAAGTTAGATCAGATGGCAAATTGTATTTGGTGCTAGGTCTTTCCCTTTAGGTTTTACCCCAACAATGTTTTCATTAGTTTCGCTCACCCTCGAAATCAAGCATTTTACGGCAGGTTGGAGCAGCCTGTATCTCAGCACAGGAATAAGGTAGGGACGAATTCAAATACTCATTTTGACTGCCTCCAGAAGTTAGATCAGATGGCCAATGCAATTTGGTGCTAGGCCTTTCCCTTTATGTTTTACCCCAACAATGTTTTCATTAGTTTCGCTCACTCTCGAAATCAAGCATTTTACAGCAGGTTGGAGCAGCCTGTATCTCAGCACAGGAATAAGGTAGGGAAGAATTCAAATACTCATTTTGACTGCCTCCAGAAGTTAGATCAGATGGCAAATTGTATTTGGTGCTAGGTCTTTCCCTTTAGGTTTTACCCCAACAATGTTTTCATTAGTTTCGCTCACTCTCGAAATCAAGCATTTTACAGCAGGTTGGAGCAGCCTGTATCTCAGCACAGGAATAAGGTAGGGAAGAATTCAAATACTCATTTTGACTGCCTCCAGAAGTTAGATCAGATGGCAAATTGTATTTGGTGCTAGGTCTTTGCCTTTAGGTTTTACCCCAACAATGTTTTCATTAGTTTCGCTCACTCTCGAAATCAAGCATTTTACAGCAGGTTGGAGCAGCCTGTATCTCAGCACAGGAATAAGGTAGGGAAGAATTCAAATACTCATTTTGACTGCCTCCAGAAGTTAGATCAGATGGCAAATTGTATTTGGTGCTAGGTCTTTCCCTTTAGGTTTTACCCCAACAATGTTTTCATTAGTTTCGCTCACTCTCGAAATCAAGCATTTTACAGCAGGTTGGAGCAGCCTGTATCTCAGCACAGGAATAAGGTAGGGAAGAATTCAAATACTCATTTTGACTGCCTCCAGAAGTTAGATCAGATGGCAAATTGGATTTGGTGCTAGGTCTTTCCCTTTAGGTTTTACCCCAACAATGTTTTCATTAGTTTCGCTCACTCTCGAAATCAAGCATTTTACAGCAGGTTGGAGCAGCCTGTATCTCAGCACAGGAATAAGGTAGGGAAGAATTCTAAGGATCATTTTGACTGCCTCCAGAAGTTAGATCAGATGGCAAATTGTATTTGGTGCTAGGTCTTTCCCTTTAGGTTTTACCCCAACAATGTTTTCATTAGTTTCGCTCACTCTCGAAATCAAGCATTTTACAGCAGGTTGGGGCAGCCTGTATCTCAGCACAGGAATAAGGTAGGGAAGAATTCAAATACTCATTTTGACTGCCTCCAGAAGTTAGATCAGATGGCCAATGCAATTTGGTGCTAGGCCTTTCCCTTTAGGTTTTACCCCAACAATGTTTTCATTAGTTTCGCTCACTCTCGAAATCAAGCATTTTACAGCAGGTTGGAGCAGCCTGTATCTCAGCAGAGGAATAAGGTAGGGAAGAAATCTAAGGATCATTTTGACTGCCTCCAGAAGATAGATCAGATGGCCAATGGAATTTGGTGCTAGGCCTTTCCCTTTAGGTTTTACCCCAACAATGTTTTCATTAGTTTCGATCACTCTCGAAATCAAGCATTTTACAGCAGGTTGGAGCAGCCTGTATCTCAGCACAGGAATAAGGTAGGGAAGAATTCTAAGGATCATTTTGACTGCCTCCAGAAGTTAGATCAGATGGCAAATTGTATTTGGTGCTAGGTCTTTCCCTTTAGGTTTTACCCCAACAATGTTTTCATTAGTTTCGCTCACTCTCGAAATCAAGCATTTTACAGCAGGTTGGAGCAGCCTGTATCTCAGCACAGGAATAAGGTAGGGAAGAATTCAAATACTCATTTTGACTGCCTCCAGAAGTTAGATCAGATGGCCAATGCAATTTGGTGCTAGGCCTTTCCCTTTAGGTTTTACCCCAACAATGTTTTCATTAGTTTCGATCACTCTCGAAATCAAGCATTTTACAGCAGGTTGGAGCAGCCTTTATCTCAGCACAGGAATAAGGTAGGGAAGAATTCTAAGGATCATTTTGACTGCCTCCAGAAGTTAGATCAGATGGCAAATTGTATTTGGTGCTAGGTCTTTCCCTTTAGGTTTTACCCCAACAATGTTTTCATTAGTTTCGCTCACTCTCGAAATCAAGCATTTTACAGCAGGTTGGAGCAGCCTGTATCTCAGCACAGGAATAAGGTAGGGAAGAATTCAAATACTCATTTTGACTGCCTCCAGAAGTTAGATCAGATGGCCAATGCAATTTGGTGTTAGGCCTTTCCCTTTAGGTTTTACCCCAACAATGTTTTCATTAGTTTCGATCACTCTCGAAATCAAGCATTTTACAGCAGGTTGGAGCAGCCTGTATCTCAGCACAGGAATAAGGTAGGGAAGAATTCTAAGGATCATTTTGACTGCCTCCAGAAGTTAGATCAGATGGCAAATTGTATTTGGTGCTAGGTCTTTCCCTTTAGGTTTTACCCCAACAATGTTTTCATTAGTTTCGCTCACTCTCGAAATCAAGCATTTTACAGCAGGTTGGAGCAGCCTGTATCTCAGCACAGGAATAAGGTAGGGAAGAATTCTAAGGATCATTTTGACTGCCTCCAGAAGTTAGAGCAGATGGCCAATGCAATTTGGTGCTAGGCCTTTCCCTTTAGGTTTTACCCCAACAATGTTTTCATTAGTTTCGATCACTCTCGAAATCAAGCATTTTACAGCAGGTTGGAGCAGCCTGTATCTCAGCACAGGAATAAGGTAGGGAAGAATTCTAAGGATCATTTTGACTGCCTCCAGAAGTTAGATCAGATGGCCAATGCAATTTGGTGCTAGGCCTTTCCCTTTAGGTTTTACCCCAACAATGTTTTCATTAGTTTCGCTCACTCTCGAAATCAAGCATTTTACAGCAGGTTGGAGCAGCCTGTATCTCAGCACAGGAATAAGGTAGGGAAGAATTCAAATACTCATTTTGACTGCCTCCAGAAGTTAGATCAGATGGCAAATTGTATTTGGTGCTAGGTCTTTCCCTTTAGGTTTTACCCCAACAATGTTTTCATTAGTTTCGCTCACTCTCGAAATCAAGCATTTTACAGCAGGTTGGAGCAGCCTGTATCTCAGCACAGGAATAAGGTAGGGAAGAAATCTAAGGATCATTTTGACTGCCTCCAGAAGATAGATCAGATGGCCAATGCAATTTGGTGCTAGGCCTTTCCCTTTAGGTTTTACCCCAGCAATATTTTCATTAGTTTCGATCACTCTCGAAATCAAGCATTTTACAGCAGGTTGGAGCAGCCTGTATCTCAGCACAGGAATAAGGTAGGGAAGAATTCTAAGGATCATTTTGACTGCCTCCAGAAGTTAGATCAGATGGCAAATTGGATTTGGTGCTAGGCCTTTCCCTTTAGGTTTTACCCCAACAATGTTTTCATTAGTTTCGCTCACTCTCGAAATCAAGCATTTTACAGCAGGTTGGAGCAGCCTGTATCTCAGCACAGGAATAAGGTAGGGACGAATTCAAATACTCATTTTGACTGCCTCCAGAAGTTAGATCAGATGGCAAACTGTATTTGGTGCTAGGCCTTTCCCTTTAGGTTTTACCCCAACAATGTTTTCATTAGTTTCGCTCACTCTCGAAATCAAGCATTTTACAGCAGGTTGGAGCAGCCTGTATCTCAGCACAGGAATAAGGTGGGGAAGAATTCTAAGGATCATTTTGACTGCCTCCAGAAGTTAGATCAGATGGCCAATGCAATTTGGTGCTAGGCCTTTCCCTTTAGGTTTTACCCCAACAATGTTTTCATTAGTTTCGCTCACTCTCGAAATCAAGCATTTCACAGCAGGTTGGAGCAGCCTGTATCTCAGCACAGGAATAAGGTAGGGAAGAATTCTAAGGCTCATTTTGACTGCCTCCAGAAGTTAGATCAGATGGCTAATGCAATTTGGTGCTAGGTCTTTCCCTTTAGGTTTTACCCCAACAATGTTTTCATTAGTTTCGATCACTCTTGAAATCAAGCATTTTACAGCAGGTTGGAGCAGCCTGTATCTCAGGAGAGGAATAAGGTAGGGAAGAATTCAAATACTCATTTTGATTGCCTCCAGAAGTTAGATCAGATGGCTAATGCAATTTGGTGCTATGCCTTTCCCTTTAGGTTTTACCCCAACAATGTTTTCATTAGTTTCGATCACTTTTGAAATCAAGCATTTTACAGCAGGTTGGAGCAGCCTGTATCTCAGCACAGGAATAAGGTAGGGAAGAATTCAAATACTCATTTTGACTGCCTCCAGAAGTTAGATCAGATGGCCAATGCAATTTGGTGCTAGGTCTTTCCCTTTAGGTTTTACCCCAACAATGTTTTCATTAGTTTCGCTCACTCTCGAAATCAAGCATTTTACAGCAGGTTGGAGCAGCCTGTATCTCAGCACAGGAATAAGGTAGGGAAGAATTCAAATACTCATTTTGACTGCCTCCAGAAGTTAGATCAGATGGCAAACTGTATTTGGTGCTAGGTCTTTCCCTTTAGGTTTTACCCCCAAATGTTTTCATTAGTTTCGCTCACTCTCGAAATCAAGCATTTTACAGCAGGTTGGAGCAGCCTGTATCTCAGCACAGGAATAAGGTAGGGAAGAATTCAAATACTCATTTTGACTGCCTCCAGAAGTTAGATCAGATGGCAAATTGTATTTGGTGCTAGGTCTTTCCCTTTAGGTTTTACCCCAACAATGTTTTCATTAGTTTCGCTCACTCTTGAAATCAAGCATTTTACAGCAGGTTGGAGCAGCCTGTATCTCAGCACAGGAATAAGGTAGGGAAGAATTCAAATACTCATTTTGACAGCCTCCAGAAGTTAGATCAGATGGCCAATGGTATTTGGTGCTAGGCCTTTCCCTTTAGGTTTTACCCCAACAATGTTTTCATTAGTTTCGCTCATTCTCGAAATCAAGCATTTTACAGCAGGTTGGAGCAGCCTGTATCTCAGCACAGGAATAAGGTAGGGAAGAATTCTAAGGATCATTTTGACTGCCTCCAGAAGTTAGATCAGATGGCAAATTGTATTTGGTGCTAGGTCTTTCCCTCTAGGTTTTACCCCAACAATGTTTTCATTAGTTTCGCTCACTCTCGAAATCAAGCATTTTACAGCAGGTTGGAGCAGCCTGTATCTCAGCACAGGAATAAGGTAGGGAAGAATTCAAATACTCATTTTGACTGCCTCCAGAAGTTAGATCAGATGGCAAATTGTATTTGGTGCTAGGTCTTTCCCTTTAGGTTTTACCCCAACAATGTTTTCATTAGTTTCGCTCACTCTCGAAATCAAGCATTTTACAGCAGGTTGGAGCAGCCTGTATCTCAGCACAGGAATAAGGTAGGGAAGAATTCTAAGGATCATTTTGACTGCCTCCAGAAGTTAGATCAGATGGGAAATTGTATTTGGTGCTAGGCCTTTCCCTTTAGGTTTTACCCCAACAATGTTTTCATTAGTTTCGCTCACCCTCGAAATCAAGCATTTTACAGCAGGTTGGAGCAGCCTGTATCTCAGCACAGGAATAAGGTAGGGAAGAATTCTAAGGATCATTTTGACTGCCTCCAGAAGTTAGATCAGATGGCCAATGCAATTTGGTGCTAGGCCTTTCCCTTTAGGTTTTACCCCAACAATGTTTTGATTAGTTTCGCTCACTCTCGAAATCAAGCATTTTACAGCAGGTTGGAGCAGCCTGTATCTCAGCACAGGAATAAGGTAGGGAAGAATTCTAAGGATCATTTTGACTGCCTCCAGAAGTTAGATCAGATGGCAAATTGTATTTGGTGCTAGGTCTTTCCCTTTAGGTTTTACCCCAACAATGTTTTCATTAGTTTCGCTCACTCTCGAAATCAAGCATTTTACAGCAGGTTGGAGCAGCCTGTATCTCAGCACAGGTATAAGGTAGGGAAGAATTCTAAGGATCATTTTGACTGCCACCAGAAGTTAGATCAGATGGCAAATTGTATTTGGTGCTAGGTCTTTCCCTTTAGGTTTTACCCCAACAATGTTTTCATTAGTTTCGCTCACTCTCGAAATCAAGCATTTTACAGCAGGTTGGAGCAGCCTGTATCTCAGCACAGGAATAAGGTAGGGAAGAATTCTAAGGATCATTTTGACTGCCTCCAGAAGATAGATCAGATGGCAAATTGTATTTGGTGCTAGGTCTTTCCCTTTAGGTTTTACCCCAACAATGTTTTCATTAGTTTCGATCACTCTTGAAATCAAGCATTTTACAGCAGGTTGGAGCAGCCTGTATCTCAGCACAGGAATAAGGTAGGGAAGAATTCAAATACTCATTTTGACTGCCTCCAGAAGTTAGATCAGATGGCCAATGCAATTTGGTGCTAGGTCTTTCCCTTTAGGTTTTACCCCAACAATGTTTTCATTAGTTTCGCTCACTCTTGAAATCAAGCATTTTACAGCAGGTTGGAGCAGCCTGTATCTCAGCACAGGAATAAGGTAGGGAAGAATTCAAATACTCATTTTGACTGCCTCCAGAAGTTAGATCAGATGGCAAATTGTATTTGGTGCTAGGTCTTTCCCTTTAGGTTTTACCCCCAAATGTTTTCATTAGTTTCGCTCACTCTCGAAATCAAGCATTTTACAGCAGGTTGGAGCAGCCTGTGTCTCAGCACAGGAATAAGGTAGGGAAGACTTCAAATACTCATTTTGACTGCCTCCAGAAGTTAGATCAGATGGCAAATTGTATTTGGTGCTAGGTCTTTCCCTTTAGGTTTTACCCCAACAATGTTTTCATTAGTTTCGCTCACTCTCGAAATCAAGCATTTTACAGCAGGTTGGAGCAGCCTGTATCTCAGCACAGGAATAAGGTAGGGAAGAATTCAAATACTCATTTTGACAGCCTCCAGAAGTTAGATCAGATGGCCAATGGTATTTGGTGCTAGGCCTTTCCCTTTAGGTTTTACCCCAACAATGTTTTCATTAGTTTCGCACATTCTCGAAATCAAGCATTTTACAGCAGGTTGGAGCAGCCTGTATCTCAGCACAGGAATAAGGTAGGGAAGAATTCTATGGATCATTTTGACTGCCTCCAGAAGTTAGATCAGATGGCCAATGGAATTTGGTGCTAGGTCTTTCCCTTTAGGTTTTACCCCAACAATGTTTTCATTAGTTTCGCTCACTCTCGAAATCAAGCATTTTACAGCAGGTTGGAGCAGCCTGTATCTCAGCACAGGAATAAGGTAGGGAAGAATTCTAAGGATCATTTTGACTGCCTCCAGAAGTTAGATCAGATGGCAAATTGGATTTGGTGCTAGGTCTTTCCCTTTAGGTTTTACCCCAACAATGTTTTCATTAGTTTCGCTCACTCTCGAAATCAAGCATTTTACAGCAGGTTGGAGCAGCCTGTATCTCAGCACAGGAATAAGGTAGGGAAGAATTCTAAGGATCATTTTGACTGCCTCCAGAAGTTAGATCAGATGGCCAATGCAATTTGGTGCTAGGCCTTTCCCTTTAGGTTTTACCCCAACAATGTTTTCATTAGTTTCGCTCACTCTCGAAATCAAGCATTTTACAGCAGGTTGGAGCAGCCTGTATCTCAGCACAGGAATAAGGTAGGGAAGAATTCAAATACTCATTTTGACTGCCTCCAGAAGTTAGATCAGATGGCCAATGCAATTTGGTGCTAGGCCTTTCCCTTTAGGTTTTACCCCAACAATGTTTTCATTAGTTTCGCTCACTCTCGAAATCAAGCATTTCACAGCAGGTTGGAGCAGCCTGTATCTCAGCACAGGAATAAGGTAGGGAAGAATTCTAAGGATCATTTTGACTGCCTCCAGAAGTTAGATCAGATGGCCAATGCAATTTGGTGCTAGGCCTTTCCCTTTAGGTTTTACCCCAACAATGTTTTCATTAGTTTCGCTCACTCTCGAAATCAAGCATTTTACAGCAGGTTGGAGCAGCCTGTATCTCAGCACAGGAATAAGGTAGGGAAGAATTCTAAGGATCATTTTGACTGCCTCCAGAAGTTAGATCAGATGGCCAATGCAATTTGGTGCTAGGCCTTTCCCTTTAGGTTTTACCCCAACAATGTTTTCATTAGTTTCGCTCACTCTCGAAATCAAGCATTTTTCAGCAGGTTGGAGCAGCCTGTATCTCAGCACAGGAATAAGGTAGGGAAGAATTCAAATACTCATTTTGACTGCCTCCAGAAGTTAGATCAGATGGCCAATGCAATTTGGTGCTAGGTCTTTCCCTTTAGGTTTTACCCCAACAATGTTTTCATTAGTTTCGCTCACTCTCGAAATCAAGCATTTTACAGCAGGTTGGAGCAGCCTGTATCTCAGCACAGGAATAAGGTAGGGAAGAATTGAAATACTCATTTTGACTGCCTCCAGAAGTTAGATCAGATGGCAAATTGTATTTGGTGCTAGGTCTTTCCCTTTAGGTTTTACCCCAACAATGTTTTCATTAGTTTCGCTCACTCTCGAAATCAAGCATTTTACAGCAGGTTGGAGCAGCCTGTATCTCAGCACAGGAATAAGGTAGGGAAGAATTCTAAGGATCATTTTGACTGCCTCCAGAAGTTAGATCAGATGGCAAATTGGATTTGGTGCTAGGCCTTTCCCTTTAGGTTTTACCCCAACAATGTTTTCATTAGTTTCGCTCACTCTCGAAATCAAGCATTTTACAGCAGGTTGGAGCAGCCTGTATCTCAGCACAGGAATAAGGTAGGGAAGAATTCTAAGGATCATTTTGACTGCCTCCAGAAGTTAGATCAGATGGCCAATGCAATTTGGTGCTAGGCCTTTCCCTTTAGGTTTTACCCCAACAATGTTTTCATTAGTTTCGCTCACTCTCGAAATCAAGCATTTTACAGCAGGTTGGAGCAGCCTGTATCTCAGCACAGGAATAAGGTAGGGAAGAATTCTAAGGATCATTTTGACTGCCTCCAGAAGTTAGATCAGATGGCAAATTGGATTTGGTGCTAGGTCTTTCCCTTTAGGTTTTACCCCAACAATGTTTTCATTAGTTTCGCTCACTCTCGAAATCAAGCATTTTACAGCAGGTTGGAGCAGCCTGTATCTCAGCACAGGTATAAGGTAGGGAAGAATTCTAAGGATCATTTTGACTGCCTCCAGAAGTTAGATCAGATGGCAAATTGTATTTGGTGCTAGGTCTTTCCCTTTAGGTTTTACCCCAACAATGTTTTCATTAGTTTCGCTCACTCTCGAAATCAAGCATTTTACAGCAGGTTGGAGCAGCCTGTATCTCAGCACAGGAATAAGGTAGGGAAGAACTCAAATACTCATTTTGACTGCCTCCAGAAGATAGATCAGATGGCAAATTGTATTTGGTGCTAGGTCTTTCCCTTTAGGTTTTACCCCAACAATGTTTTCATTAGTTTCGATCACTCTTGAAATCAAGCATTTTACAGCAGGTTGGAGCAGCCTGTATCTCAGCACAGGAATAAGGTAGGGAAGAATTCAAATACTCATTTTGACTGCCTCCAGAAGTTAGATCAGATGGCCAATGCAATTTGGTGCTAGGTCTTTCCCTTTAGGTTTTACCCCAACAATGTTTTCATTAGTTTCGCTCACTCTTGAAATCAAGCATTTTACAGCAGGTTGGAGCAGCCTGTATCTCAGCACAGGAATAAGGTAGGGAAGAATTCAAATACTCATTTTGACTGCCTCCAGAAGTTAGATCAGATGGCAAATTGTATTTGGTGCTAGGTCTTTCCCTTTAGGTTTTACCCCCAAATGTTTTCATTAGTTTCGCTCACTCTCGAAATCAAGCATTTTACAGCAGGTTGGAGCAGCCTGTATCTCAGCACAGGAATAAGGTAGGGAAGAATTCAAATACTCATTTTGACTGCCTCCAGAAGTTAGATCAGATGGCAAATTGTATTTGGTGCTAGGTCTTTCCCTTTAGGTTTTACCCCAACAATGTTTTCATTAGTTTCGCTCACTCTCGAAATCAAGCATTTTACAGCAGGTTGGAGCAGCCTGTATCTCAGCACAGGAATAAGGTAGGGAAGAATTCAAATACTCATTTTGACTGCCTCCAGAAGTTAGATCAGATGGCCAATGGTATTTGGTGCTAGGCCTTTCCCTTTAGGTTTTACCCCAACAATGTTTTCATTAGTTTCGCACATTCTCGAAATCAAGCATTTTACAGCAGGTTGGAGCAGCCTGTATCTCAGCACAGGAATAAGGTAGGGAAGAATTCTAAGGATCATTTTGACTGCCTCCAGAAGTTAGATCAGATGGCCAATGGAATTTGGTGCTAGGTCTTTCCCTTTAGGTTTTACCCCAACAATGTTTTCATTAGTTTCGCTCACTCTCGAAATCAAGCATTTTACAGCAGGTTGGAGCAGCCTGTATCTCAGCACAGGAATAAGGTAGGGAAGAATTCTAAGGATCATTTTGACTGCCTCCAGAAGTTAGATCAGATGGCAAATTGGCTTTGGTGCTAGGTCTTTCCCTTTAGGTTTTACCCCAACAATGTTTTCATTAGTTTCGCTCACTCTCGAAATCAAGCATTTTACAGCAGGTTGGAGCAGCCTGTATCTCAGCACAGGAATAAGGTAGGGAAGAATTCTAAGGATCATTTTGACTGCCTCCAGAAGTTAGATCAGATGGGAAATTGTATTTGGTGCTAGGCCTTTCCCTTTAGGTTTTACCCCAACAATGTTTTCATTAGTTTCGCTCACTCTCGAAATCAAGCATTTTACAGCAGGTTGGAGCAGCCTGTATCTCAGCACAGGAATAAGGTAGGGAAGAATTCAAATACTCATTTTGACTGCCTCCAGAAGTTAGATCAGATGGCCAATGCAATTTGGTGCTAGGCCTTTCCCTTTAGGTTTTACCCCAACAATGTTTTCATTAGTTTCGCTCACTCTCGAAATCAAGCATTTCACAGCAGGTTGGAGCAGCCTGTATCTCAGCACAGGAATAAGGTAGGGAAGAATTCTAAGGATCATTTTGACTGCCTCCAGAAGTTAGATCAGATGGCCAATGCAATTTGGTGCTAGGCCTTTCCCTTTAGGTTTTACCCCAACAATGTTTTCATTAGTTTCGCTCACTCTCGAAATCAAGCATTTTACAGCAGGTTGGAGCAGCCTGTATCTCAGCACAGGAATAAGGTAGGGAAGAATTCTAAGGATCATTTTGACTGCCTCCAGAAGTTAGATCAGATGGCAAATTGTATTTGGTGCTAGGTCTTTCCCTTTAGGTTTTACCCCAACAATGTTTTCATTAGTTTCGCTCACTCTCGAAATCAAGCATTTTACAGCAGGTTGGAGCAGCCTGTATCTCAGCACAGGAATAAGGTAGGGAAGAATTCTAAGGATCATTTTGACTGCCTCCAGAAGTTAGATCAGATGGCAAATTGTATTTGGTGCTAGGTCTTTCCCTTTAGGTTTTACCCCAACAATGTTTTCATTAGTTTCGCTCACTCTCGAAATCAAGCATTTTACAGCAGGTTGGAGCAGCCTGTATCTCAGCACAGGAATAAGGTAGGGAAGAACTCAAATACTCATTTTGACTGCCTCCAGAAGATAGATCAGATGGCAAATTGTATTTGGTGCTAGGTCTTTCCCTTTAGGTTTTACCCCAACAATGTTTTCATTAGTTTCGCTCACTCTTGAAATCAAGCATTTTACAGCAGGTTGGAGCAGCCTGTATCTCAGCACAGGAATAAGGTAGGGAAGAATTCAAATACTCATTTTGACTGCCTCCAGAAGTTAGATCAGATGGCAAATTGTATTTGGTGCTAGGTCTTTCCCTTTAGGTTTTACCCCCAAATGTTTTCATTAGTTTCGATCACTCTCGAAATCAAGCATTTTACAGCAGGTTGGAGCAGCCTGTGTCTCAGCACAGGAATAAGGTAGGGAAGAATTCAAATACTCATTTTGACTGCCTCCAGAAGTTAGATCAGATGGCAAATTGTATTTGGTGCTAGGTCTTTCCCTTTAGGTTTTACCCCAACAATGTTTTCATTAGTTTCGCTCACTCTCGAAATCAAGCATTTTACAGCAGGTTGGAGCAGCCTGTATCTCAGCACAGGAATAAGGTAGGGAAGAATTCAAATACTCATTTTGACAGCCTCCAGAAGTTAGATCAGATGGCCAATGGTATTTGGTGCTAGGCCTTTCCCTTTAGGTTTTACCCCAACAATGTTTTCATTAGTTTCGCACATTCTCGAAATCAAGCATTTTACAGCAGGTTGGAGCAGCCTGTATCTCAGCACAGGAATAAGGTAGGGAAGAATTCTAAGGATCATTTTGACTGCCTCCAGAAGTTAGATCAGATGGCCAATGGAATTTGGTGCTAGGTCTTTCCCTTTAGGTTTTACCCCAACAATGTTTTCATTAGTTTCGCTCACTCTCGAAATCAAGCATTTTACAGCAGGTTGGAGCAGCCTGTATCTCAGCACAGGAATAAGGTAGGGAAGAATTCTAAGGATCATTTTGACTGCCTCCAGAAGTTAGATCAGATGGCAAATTGGCTTTGGTGCTAGGTCTTTCCCTTTAGGTTTTACCCCAACAATGTTTTCATTAGTTTCGCTCACTCTCGAAATCAAGCATTTTACAGCAGGTTGGAGCAGCCTGTATCTCAGCACAGGAATAAGGTAGGGAAGAATTCTAAGGATCATATTGACTGCCTCCAGAAGTTAGATCAGATGGCCAATGCAATTTGGTGCTAGGCCTTTCCCTTTAGGTTTTACCCCAACAATGTTTTCATTAGTTTCGCTCACTCTCGAAATCAAGCATTTTACAGCAGGTTGGAGCAGCCTGTATCTCAGCACAGGAATAAGGTAGGGAAGAATTCAAATACTCATTTTGACTGCCTCCAGAAGTTAGATCAGATGGCCAATGCAATTTGGTGCTAGGCCTTTCCCTTTAGGTTTTACCCCAACAATGTTTTCATTAGTTTCGCTCACTCTCGAAATCAAGCATTTCACAGCAGGTTGGAGCAGCCTGTATCTCAGCACAGGAATAAGGTAGGGAAGAATTCTAAGGATCATTTTGACTGCCTCCAGAAGTTAGATCAGATGGCCAATGCAATTTGGTGCTAGGCCTTTCCCTTTAGGTTTTACCCCAACAATGTTTTCATTAGTTTCGCTCACTCTCGAAATCAAGCATTTTACAGCAGGTTGGAGCAGCCTGTATCTCAGCACAGGAATAAGGTAGGGAAGAATTCTAAGGATCATTTTGACTGCCTCCAGAAGTTAGATCAGATGGCAAATTGTATTTGGTGCTAGGTCTTTCCCTTTAGGTTTTACCCCAACAATGTTTTCATTAGTTTCGCTCACTCTCGAAATCAAGCATTTTACAGCAGGTTGGAGCAGCCTGTATCTCAGCACAGGAATAAGGTAGGGAAGAATTCTAAGGATCATTTTGACTGCCTCCAGAAGTTAGATCAGATGGCCAATGCAATTTGGTGCTAGGCCTTTCCCTTTAGGTTTTACCCCAACAATGTTTTCATTAGTTTCGCTCACTCTCGAAATCAAGCATTTTACAGCAGGTTGGAGCAGCCTGTATCTCAGCACAGGAATAAGGTAGGGAAGAATTCAAATACTCATTTTGACTGCCTCCAGAAGTTAGATCAGATGGCCAATGCAATTTGGTGCTAGGCCTTTCCCTTTAGGTTTTACCCCAACAATGTTTTCATTAGTTTCGCTCACTCTCGAAATCAAGCATTTCACAGCAGGTTGGAGCAGCCTGTATCTCAGCACAGGAATAAGGTAGGGAAGAATTCTAAGGATCATTTTGACTGCCTCCAGAAGTTAGATCAGATGGCCAATGCAATTTGGTGCTAGGCCTTTCCCTTTAGGTTTTACCCCAACAATGTTTTCATTAGTTTCGCTCACTCTCGAAATCAAGCATTTTACAGCAGGTTGGAGCAGCCTGTATCTCAGCACAGGAATAAGGTAGGGAAGAATTCTAAGGATCATTTTGACTGCCTCCAGAAGTTAGATCAGATGGCAAATTGTATTTGGTGCTAGGTCTTTCCCTTTAGGTTTTACCCCAACAATGTTTTCATTAGTTTCGCTCACTCTCGAAATCAAGCATTTTACAGCAGGTTGGAGCAGCCTGTATCTCAGCACAGGAATAAGGTAGGGAAGAATTCTAAGGATCATTTTGACTGCCTCCAGAAGTTAGATCAGATGGCCAATGCAATTTGGTGCTAGGCCTTTCCCTTTAGGTTTTACCCCAACAATGTTTTCATTAGTTTCGCTCACTCTCGAAATCAAGCATTTTACAGCAGGTTGGAGCAGCCTGTATCTCAGCACAGGAATAAGGTAGGGAAGAATTCTAAGGATCATTTTGACTGCCTCCAGAAGTTAGATCAGATGGCCAATGCAATTTGGTGCTAGGCCTTTCCCTTTAGGTTTTACCCCAACAATGTTTTCATTAGTTTCGCTCACTCTCGAAATCAAGCATTTTACAGCAGGTTGGAGCAGCCTGTATCTCAGCACAGGAATAAGGTAGGGAAGAATTCTAAGGATCATTTTGACTGCCTCCAGAAGTTAGATCAGATGGCCAATGCAATTTGGTGCTAGGCCTTTCCCTTTAGGTTTTACCCCAACAATGTTTTCATTAGTTTCGCTCACTCTCGAAATCAAGCATTTTACAGCAGGTTGGAGCAGCCTGTATCTCAGCACAGGAATAAGGTAGGGAAGAATTCAAATACTCATTTTGACTGCCTCCAGAAGTTAGATCAGATGGCCAATGCAATTTGGTGCTAGGCCTTTCCCTTTAGGTTTTACCCCAACAATGTTTTCATTAGTTTCGCTCACTCTCGAAATCAAGCATTTCACAGCAGGTTGGAGCAGCCTGTATCTCAGCACAGGAATAAGGTAGGGAAGAATTCTAAGGATCATTTTGACTGCCTCCAGAAGTTAGATCAGATGGCCAATGCAATTTGGTGCTAGGTCTTTCCCTTTAGGTTTTACCCCAACAATGTTTTCATTAGTTTCGATCACTCTTCAAATCAAGCTTTTTACAGCAGGTTGGAGCAGCCTGTATCTCAGGAGAGGAATAAGGTAGGGAAGAATTCAAATACTCATTTTGATTGCCTCCAGAAGTTAGATCAGATGGCCAATGCAATTTGGAGCTAGACCTTTCCCTTTAGGTTTTACCCCAACAATGTTTTCATTAGTTTCGCTCACTCTCGAAATCAAGCATTTTACAGCAGGTTGGAGCAGCCTGTATCTCAGCACAGGAATAAGGTAGGGAAGAATTCTAAGGATCATTTTGACTGCCTCCAGAAGTTAGATCAGATGGCTAATGCAATTTGGTGCTAGGCCTTTCCCTTTAGGTTTTACCCCAACAATGTTTCCATTAGTTTCGCTCACTCTCGAAATCAAGCATTTTACAGCAGGTTGGAGCAGCCTGTATCTCAGCACAGGAATAAGGTAGGGAAGAACTCAAATACTCATTTTGACTGCCTCCAGAAGATAGATCAGATGGCTAATGCAATTTGGTGCTAGGCCTTTCCCTTTAGGTTTTACCCCAACAATGTTTTCATTAGTTTCGATCACTCTTGAAATCAAGCATTTTACAGCAGGTTGGAGCAGCCTGTATCTCAGCACAGGAATAAGGTAGGGAAGAATTCAAATACTCATTTTGACTGCCTCCAGAAGTTAGATCAGATGGCCAATGCAATTTGGTGCTAGGTCTTTCCCTTTAGGTTTTACCCCAACAATGTTTTCATTAGTTTCGCTCACTCTTGAAATCAAGCATTTTACAGCAGGTTGGAGCAGCCTGTATCTCAGCACAGGAATAAGGTAGGGAAGAATTCAAATACTCATTTTGACTGCCTCCAGAAGTTAGATCAGATGGCAAACTGTATTTGGTGCTAGGTCTTTCCCTTTAGGTTTTACCCCAACAATGTTTTCATTAGTTTCGCTCACTCTCGAAATCAAGCATTTTACAGCAGGTTGGAGCAGCCTGTATCTCAGCACAGGAATAAGGTAGGGAAGAATTCAAATACTCATTTTGACTGCCTCCAGAAGTTAGATCAGATGGCAAATTGTATTTGGTGCTAGGTCTTTCCCTTTAGGTTTTACCCCAACAATGTTTTCATTAGTTTCGCTCACTCTCGAAATCAAGCATTTTACAGCAGGTTGGAGCAGCCTGTATCTCAGCACAGGAATAAGGTAGGGAAGAATTCAAATACTCATTTTGACAGCCTCCAGAAGTTAGATCAGATGGCCAATGGTATTTGGTGCTAGGCCTTTCCCTTTAGGTTTTACCCCAACAATGTTTTCATTAGTTTCGCTCACTCTCGAAATCAAGCATTTTACAGCAGGTTGGAGCAGCCTGTATCTCAGCACAGGAATAAGGTAGGGAAGAATTCTAAGGATCATTTTGACTGCCTCCAGAAGTTAGATCAGATGGCAAATTGTATTTGGTGCTAGGTCTTTCCCTTTAGGTTTTACCCCAACAATGTTTTCATTAGTTTCGCTCACTCTCGAAATCAAGCATTTCACAGCAGGTTGGAGCAGCCTGTATCTCAGCACAGGAATAAAGTAGGGAAGAATTCAAATACTCATTTTGACTGCCTCCAGAAGTTAGATCAGATGGCAAATTGGATTTGGTGCTAGGTCTTTCCCTTTAGGTTTTACCCCAACAATGTTTTCATTAGTTTCGCTCACTCTCGAAATCAAGCATTTTACAGCAGGTTGGAGCAGCCTGTATCTCAGCACAGGAATAAGGTAGGGAAGAATTCTAAGGATCATTTTGACTGCCTCCAGAAGTTAGATCAGATGGCAAATTGGATTTGGTGCTAGGCCTTTCCCTTTAGGTTTTACCCCAACAATGTTTTCATTAGTTTCGCTCACTCTCGAAATCAAGCATTTTACAGCAGGTTGGAGCAGCCTGTATCTCAGCACAGGAATAAGGTAGGGAAGAATTCTAAGGATCATTTTGACTGCCTCCAGAAGTTAGATCAGATGGCCAATGCAATTTGGTGCTAGGCCTTTCCCTTTAGGTTTTACCCCAACAATGTTTTCATTAGTTTCGCTCACTCTCGAAATCAAGCATTTCACAGCAGGTTGGAGCAGCCTGTATCTCAGCACAGGAATAAGGTAGGGAAGAATTCTAAGGATCATTTTGACTGCCTCCAGAAGTTAGATCAGATGGCCAATGCAATTTGGTGCTAGGTCTTTCCCTTTAGGTTTTACCCCAACAATGTTTTCATTAGTTTCGATCACTCTTCAAATCAAGCTTTTTACAGCAGGTTGGAGCAGCCTGTATCTCAGGAGAGGAATAAGGTAGGGAAGAATTCAAATACTCATTTTGATTGCCTCCAGAAGTTAGATCAGATGGCCAATGCAATTTGGAGCTAGACCTTTCCCTTTAGGTTTTACCCCAACAATGTTTTCATTAGTTTCGCTCACTCTCGAAATCAAGCATTTTACAGCAGGTTGGAGCAGCCTGTATCTCAGCACAGGAATAAGGTAGGGAAGAATTCTAAGGATCATTTTGACTGCCTCCAGAAGTTAGATCAGATGGCCAATGCAATTTGGTGCTAGGTCTTTCCCTTTAGGTTTTACCCCAACAATGTTTTCATTAGTTTCGCTCACTCTCGAAATCAAGCATTTTACAGCAGGTTGGAGCAGCCTGTATCTCAGCACAGGAATAAGGTAGGGAAGAACTCAAATACTCATTTTGACTGCCTCCAGAAGATAGATCAGATGGCCAATGCAATTTGGTGCTAGGCCTTTCCCTTTAGGTTTTACCCCAACAATGTTTTCTTTAGTTTCGATCACTCTTGAAATCAAGCATTTTACAGCAGGTTGGAGCAGCCTGTATCTCAGCACAGGAATAAGGTAGGGAAGAATTCAAATACTCATTTTGACTGCCTCCAGAAGTTAGATCAGATGGCCAATGGTATTTGGTGCTAGGCCTTTCCCTTTAGGTTTTACCCCAGCAATGTTTTCATTAGTTTCGCTCACTCTCGAAATCAAGCATTTTACAGCAGGTTGGAGCAGCCTGTATCTCAGCACAGGAATAAGGTAGGGAAGAATTCTAAGGATCATTTTGACTGCCTCCAGAAGTTAGATCAGATGGCAAATTGTATTTGGTGCTAGGTCTTTCCCTTTAGGTTTTACCCCAACAATGTTTTCATTAGTTTCGCTCACTCTCGAAATCAAGCATTTCACAGCAGGTTGGAGCAGCCTGTATCTCAGCACAGGAATAAAGTAGGGAAGAATTCAAATACTCATTTTGACTGCCTCCAGAAGTTAGATCAGATGGCAAATTGTATTTGGTGCTAGGTCTTTCCCTTTAGGTTTTACCCCAACAATATTTTCATTAGTTTCGCTCACTCTCGAAATCAAGCATTTTACAGCAGGTTGGAGCAGCCTGTATCTCAGCACAGGAATAAGGTAGGGAAGAATTCTAAGGATCATTTTGACTGCCTCCAGAAGTTAGAGCAGATGGCCAATGCAATTTGGTGCTAGGCCTTTCCCTTTAGGTTTTACCCCAACAATGTTTTCATTAGTTTCGCTCACTCTCGAAATCAAGCATTTTACAGCAGGTTGGAGCAGCCTGTATCTCAGCACAGGAATAAGGTAGGGAAGAATTCTAAGGATCATTTTGACTGCCTCCAGAAGTTAGATCAGATGGCCAATGCAATTTGGTGCTAGGCCTTTCCCTTTAGGTTTTACCCCAACAATGTTTTCATTAGTTTCGCTCACTCTTGAAATCAAGCATTTTACAGCAGGTTGGAGCAGCCTGTATCTCAGCACAGGAATAAGGTAGGGAAGAATTCTAAGGATCATTTTGACTGCCTCCAGAAGTTAGATCAGATGGCAAATTGGATTTGGTGCTAGGTCTTTCCCTTTAGGTTTTACCCCTACAATGTTTTCATTAGTTTCGCTCACTCTCGAAATCAAGCATTTTACAGCAGGTTGGAGCAGCCTGTATCTCAGCACAGGAATAAGGTAGGGAAGAATTCAAATACTCATTTTGACTGCCTCCAGAAGTTAGATCAGATGGCAAATTGTATTTGGTGCTAGGTCTTTCCCTTTAGGTTTTACCCCAACAATGTTTTCATTAGTTTCGCTCACTCTCGAAATCAAGCATTTTACAGCAGGTTGGAGCAGCCTGTATCTCAGCACAGGAATAAGGTAGGGAAGAACTCAAATACTCATTTTGACTGCCTCCAGAAGATAGATCAGATGGCAAATTGTATTTGGTGCTAGGTCTTTCCCTTTAGGTTTTACCCCAACAATGTTTTCATTAGTTTCGCTCACTCTCGAAATCAAGCATTTTACAGCAGGTTGGAGCAGCCTGTATCTCAGCACAGGAATAAGGTAGGGAAGAATTCAAATACTCATTTTGACTGCCTCCAGAAGTTAGATCAGATGGCCAATGCAATTTGGTGCTAGGCCTTTCCCTTTAGGTTTTTCGCCAACAATGTTTTCATTAGTTTTGATCACTCTCGAAATCAAGCATTTTACAGCAGGTTGGAGCAGCCTGTATCTCAGCACAGGAATAAGGTAGGGAAGAATTCAAATACTCATTTTGACTGCCTCCAGAAGTTAGATCAGATGGCAAATTGTATTTGGTGCTAGGTCTTTCCCTTTAGGTTTTACCCCAACAATGTTTTCATTAGTTTCGCTCACTCTCGAAATCAAGCATTTTACAGCAGGTTGGAGCAGCCTGTATCTCAGCACAGGAATAAGGTAGGGAAGAATTCAAATACTCATTTTGAGAGCCTCCAGAAGTTAGATCAGATGGCCAATGGTATTTGGTGCTAGGCCTTTCCCTTTAGGTTTTACCCCAACAATGTTTTCATTAGTTTCGCACATTCTCGAAATCAAGCATTTTACAGCAGGTTGGAGCAGCCTGTATCTCAGCACAGGAATAAGGTAGGGAAGAATTCTATGGATCATTTTGACTGCCTCCAGAAGTTAGATCAGATGGCCAATGGAATTTGGTGCTAGGTCTTTCCCTTTAGGTTTTACCCCAACAATGTTTTCATTAGTTTCGCTCACTCTCGAAATCAAGCATTTTACAGCAGGTTGGAGCAGCCTGTATCTCAGCACAGGAATAAGGTAGGGAAGAATTCTAAGGATCATTTTGACTGCCTCCAGAAGTTAGATCAGATGGCAAATTGTATTTGGTGCTAGGTCTTTCCCTTTAGGTTTTACCCCAACAATGTTTTCATTAGTTTCGCTCACTCTCGAAATCAAGCATTTTACAGCAGGTTGGAGCAGCCTGTATCTCAGCACAGGAATAAGGTAGGGAAGAATTCTAAGGATCATTTTGACTGCCTCCAGAAGTTAGATCAGATGGCCAATGCAATTTGGTGCTAGGCCTTTCCCTTTAGGTTTTACCCCAACAATGTTTTCATTAGTTTCGCTCACTCTCGAAATCAAGCATTTTACAGCAGGTTGGAGCAGCCTGTATCTCAGCACAGGAATAAGGTAGGGAAGAATTCTAAGGATCATTTTGACTGCCTCCAGAAGTTAGATCAGATGGCAAATTGGATTTGGTGCTAGGTCTTTCCCTTTAGGTTTTACCCCAACAATGTTTTCATTAGTTTCGCTCACTCTCGAAATCAAGCATTTTACAGCAGGTTGGAGCAGCCTGTATCTCAGCACAGGAATAAGGTAGGGAAGAATTCAAATACTCATTTTGACTGCCTCCAGAAGTTAGATCAGATGGCCAATGCAATTTGGTGCTAGGCCTTTTCCTTTAGGTTTTACCCCAACAATGTTTTCATTAGTTTCGCTCACTCTCGAAATCAAGCATTTTACAGCAGGTTGGAGCAGCCTGTATCTCAGCACAGGAATAAGGTAGGGAAGAATTCAAATACTCATTTTGACTGCCTCCAGAAGTTAGATCAGATGGCCAATGCAATTTGGTGCTAGGCCTTTCCCTTTAGGTTTTACCCCAACAATGTTTTCATTAGTTTCGCTCACTCTGAAAATCAAGCATTTTACAGCAGGTTGGAGCAGCCTGTATCTCAGCACAGGAATAAGGTGGGGAAGAAATCTAAGGATCATTTTGACTGCCTCCAGAAGATAGATCGGATGGCCAATGGAATTTGGTGCTAGGCCTTTCCCTTTAGGTTTTACCCCAACAATGTTTTCATTAGTTTCGCTCACTCTCGAAATCAAGCATTTTACAGCAGGTTGGAGCAGCCTGTATCTCAGCACAGGAATAAGGTAGGGAAGAATTCAAATACTCATTTTGACTGCCGCCAGAAGTTAGATCAGATGGCAAATTGTATTTGGTGCTAGGTCTTTCCCTTTAGGTTTTACCCCAACAATGTTTTCATTAGTTTCGCTCACTCTCGAAATCAAGCATTTTACAGCAGGTTGGAGCAGCCTGTATCTCAGCACAGGAATAAGGTAGGGAAGAATTCTAAGGATCATTTTGACTGCCTCCAGAAGTTAGATCAGATGGCCAATGCAATTTGGTGCTAGGCCTTTCCCTTTAGGTTTTACCCCAACAATGTTTTCATTAGTTTCGCTCACTCTCGAAATCAAGCATTTTACAGCAGGTTGGAGCAGCCTGTATCTCAGCACAGGAATAAGGTAGGGAAGAATTCTAAGGATCATTTTGACTGCCTCCAGAAGTTAGATCAGATGGCCAATGCAATTTGGTGCTAGGCCTTTCCCTTTAGGTTTTACCCCAACAATGTTTTCATTAGTTTCGCTCACTCTCGAAATCAAGCATTTTACAGCAGGTTGGAGCAGCCTGTATCTCAGCACAGGAATAAGGTAGGGAAGAATTCAAATACTCATTTTGACTGCCTCCAGAAGTTAGATCAGATGGCCAATGCAATTTGGTGCTAGGCCTTTCCCTTTAGGTTTTACCCCAGCAATGTTTTCATTAGTTTCGCTCACTCTCGAAATCAAGCATTTTACAGCAGGTTGGAGCAGCCTGTATCTCAGCACAGGAATAAGGTAGGGAAGAATTCTAAGGATCATTTTGACTGCCTCCAGAAGTTAGATCAGATGGCCAAAGCAATTTGGTGCTAGGCCTTTCCCTTTAGGTTTTACCCCAACAATGTTTTCATTAGTTTCGCTCACTCTCGAAATCAAGCATTTTACAGCAGGTTGGAGCAGCCTGTATCTCAGCACAGGAATAAGGTAGGGAAGATTTCAAATACTCATTTTGACTGCCTCCAGAAGTTAGATCAGATGGCCAATGCAATTTGGTGCTAGGCCTTTCCCTTTAGGTTTTACCATAACAATGTTTTCATTGGTTTCGCTCACTCTCGAAATCAAGCATTTTACAGCAGGTTGGAGCAGCCTGTATCTCAGCACAGGAATAAGGTAGGGAAGAATTCAAATACTCATTTTGACTGCCTCCAGAAGTTAGATCAGATGGCAAAGGGTATTTGGTGCTAGGTCTTTCCCTTTAGGTTTTACCCCAACAATGTTTTCATTAGTTTCGCTCACTCTCGAAATCAAGCATTTTACAGCAGGTTGGAGCAGCCTGTATCTCAGCACAGGAATAAGGTAGGGAAGAATTCAAATACTCATTTTGACTGCCTCCAGAAGTTAGATCAGATGGCCAATGCAATTTGGTGCTAGGTCTTTCCCTTGAGGTTTTACCCCAACAATGTTTTCATTAGTTTCGCTCACTCTCGAAATCAAGCATTTTACAGCAGGTTGGAGCAGCCTGTATCTCAGCACAGGAATAAGGTAGGGAAGAATTCAAATACTCATTTTGACTGCCTCCAGAAGTTAGATCAGATGGCAAATTGTATTTGGTGCCAGGTCTTTCCCTTTAGGTTTTACCCCAACAATGTTTTCATTAGTTTCGCTCACTCTCGAAATCAAGCATTTTACAGCAGGTTGGAGCAGCCTGTATCTCAGCACAGGAATAAGGTAGGGAAGAATTCTAAGGATCATTTTGACTGTCTCCAGAAGTTAGATCAGATGGCAAATTGTATTTGGTTCTAGGTCTTTGCCTTTAGGTTTTATCCCAACAATGTTTTCATTAGTTTCGATCACTCTCGAAATCAAGCATTTTACAGCAGGTTGGAGCAGCCTGTATCTCAGCACAGGAATAAGGTAGGGAAGAATACTAAGGATCATTTTGACTGCCTCCAGAAGTTAGATCAGATGGCCAATGAAATTTGGTGCTAGACCTTTCCCTTTAGGTTTTACCCCAACAATGTTTTCATTAGTTTCGCTCACTCTCGGAATCAAGCATTTTACAGCAGGTTGGAGCAGCCTGTATCTCAGCACAGGAATAAGGTAGGGAAGATTTCAAATACTCATTTTGACTGCCTCCAGAAGTTAGATCAGATGGCCAATGCAATTTGGTGCTAGGCCTTTCCCTTTAGGTTTTACCCCAACAATGTTTTCAGTGGTTTCGCTCAATCTTGAAATCAAGCATTTTACAGCAGGTTGGATTAACCTGTGTCTCAGCACAGGAATAAGGTAGGGAAGAATTCAAATACTCATTTTGACTGCCTCCAGAAGTTAGATCAGATGGCAAACTGTATTTGGTGCTAGGCCTTTCCCTTTAGGTTTTACCCCAACAATGTTTCCATTAGTTTCGCTCACTCTCGAAATCAAGCATTTTACAGCAGGTTGGAGCAGTCTGTATCTCAGCACAGGAATAAGGTAGGGAAGAATTCAAATACTCATTTTGACTGCCTCCAGAAGTTAGATCAGATGGCAAATTGTATTTGGTGCTAGGTGTTTCCCTTTAGGTTTTACCCCAACAATGTTTTCATTAGTTTCGCTCACTCTCGAAATCAAGCATTTTACAGCAGGTTGGAGCAGCCTGTATCTCAGCACAGGAATAAGGTAGGGAAGAATTCTAAGGATCATTTTGACTGTCTCCAGAAGTTAGATCAGATGGCAAATTGTATTTGGTGCTAGGTCTTTCCCTTTAGGTTTTACCCCAAAAATGTTTTCATTAGTTTCGCTCACTCTCGAAATCAAGCATTTTACAGCAGGTTGGAGCAGCCTGTATCTCAGCACAGGAATAAGGTGGGGAAGAATTCAAATACTCATTTTGACTGCCTCCAGAAGTTAGATCAGATGGCAAATTGTATTTGGTGCTAGGTCTTTCCCTTTAGGTTTTACCCCAACAATGTTTTCATTAGTTTCGCTCACTCTCGAAATCAAGCATTTTACAGCAGGTCGGAGCAGCCTGTATCTCAGCACAGGAATAAGGTAGGGAAGAATTCAAATACTCATTTTGACTGCCTCCAGAAATTAGATCAGATGGGAAACTGTATTTGGTGCTAGGTCTTTCCCGTTAGATTTTACACCAACAATGTTTTCATTTGTTTTGATCACTCTCGAAATCAAGCATTTTACAGCAGGTTGGAGCAGCCTGTATCTCAGCACAGGAATAAGGTAGGGAAGAATTCTAAGGATCATTTTGACTGCCTCCAGAAGTTAGATCAGATGGCAAATTGGATTTGGTGCTAGGTCTTTCCCTTTAGGTTTTACCCCAACAATGTTTTCATTAGTTTCGCTCACTCTCAAAATCAAGCATTTTACAGCAGGTTGGAGCAGCCTGTATCTCAGCACAGGAATAAGGTAGGGAAGAATTCTAAGGATCATTTTGACTGCCTCCAGAAGTTAGATCAGATGGCAAATTGTATTTGATGCTAGGTCTTTCCCTTTAGGTTTTACCCCAACAATGTTTTCATTGGTTTCGCTCAGTCTCGAAATCAAGCATTTTACAGCAGGTTGGAGCAGCCTGTATCTCAGCACAGGAATAAGGTAGGGACGAATTCAAATACTCATTTTGACTGCCTCCAGAAGTTAGATCAGATGGCAAAGGGTATTTGGTGCTAGGTCTTTCCCTTTAGGTTTTACCCCAACAATGTTTTCATTAGTTTCGCTCACTCTCGAAATCAAGCATTTTACAGCAGGTTGGAGCAGCCTGTATCTCAGCACAGGAATAAGGTAGGGAAGAATTCTAAGGATCATTTTGACTGCCTCTAGAAGTTAGATCAGATGGCCAATGAAATTTGGTGCTAGACCTTTCCCTTTAGGTTTTACCCCAACAATGTTTTCATTAGTTTCGCTCACTCTCGAAATCAAGCATTTTACAGCAGGCTGGAGCAGCCTGTATCTCAGCACAGGAATAAGGTAGGGAAGAATTCTAAGGATCATTTTGACTGCCTCCAGAAGTTAGATCAGATGGGAAACTGTATTTGGTGCTAGGTCTTTCCCTTTAGGTTTTACCCCAACAATGTTTTCATTACTTTCGCTCACTCTCGAAATCAAGCATTTTACAGCAGGTTGGAGCAGCCTGTATCTCAGCACAGGAATAAGGTAGGGAAGAATTCAAATACTCATTTTGACTGCCTCCAGAAGTTAGATCAGATGGCCAATGGAATTTGGTGCTAGGTCTTTGCCTTTAGGTTTTACCCCAACAATGTTTTCATTAGTTTCGCTCACTCTCGAAATCAAGCATTTTACAGCAGGTTGGAGCAGCCTGTATCTCAGCACAGGAATAAGGTAGGGAAGAATTCTAAGGATCATTTTGACTGCCTCCAGAAGTTAGATCAGATGGCAAATTGTATTTGGCGCTAGGTCTTTCCCTTTAGGTTTTACCCCAACAATGTTTTCATTAGTTTCGATCACTCTCGAAATCAAGCATTTTACAGCAGGTTGGAGCAGGCTGTATCTCAGCACAGGAATAAGGTAGGGAAGAATTCTAAGGATCATTTTGACTGCCTCCAGAAGTTAGATCAGATGGCCAATGAAATTTAGTGCTAGACCTTTCCCTTTAGGTTTTACCCGAACAATGTTTTCATTAGTTTCGCTCACTCTCAAAATCAAGCATTTTACAGCAGGTTGGAGCAGCCTGTATCTCAGCACAGGAATAAGGTAGGGAAGAATTCAAATACTCATTTTGACTGCCTCCAGAAGTTAGATCAGATGGCCAATGCAATTTGGTGCTAGGCCTTTCCCTTTAGGTTTTACCCCAACAATGTTTTCATTAGTTTCGCTCACTCTCGAAATCAAGCATTTTACAGCAGGTTGGAGCAGCCTGTATCTCAGCACAGGAATAAGGTAGGGAAGAATTCAAATACTCATTTTGACTGCCTCCAGAAGTTAGATCAGATGGGAAACTGTATTTGGTGCTAGGTCTTTCCCGTTAGATTTTACCCCAACAATGTTTCCATTAGTTTCGCTCACTCTCGAAATCAAGCATTTTACAGCAGGTTGGAGCAGCCTGTATCTCAGCACAGGAATAAGGTAGGGAAGAACTCAAATACTCATTTTGACTGCCTCCAGAAGTTAGATCAGATGGCAAATTGTATTTGGTGCTAGGTCTTTCCCTTTAGGTTTTACCCCAACAATGTTTTCATTAGTTTCGCTCACTCTCGAAATCAAGCATTTTACAGCAGGTTGGAGCAGCCTGTATCTCAGCACAGGAATAAGGTAGGGAAGAATTCAAATACTCATTTTGACTGCCTCCAGAAGTTAGATCAGATGGCCAATGCAATTTGGTGCTAGGTCTTTCCCTTGAGGTTTTACCCCAACAATGTTTTCATTAGTTTCGCTCACTCTCGAAATCAAGCATTTTACAGCAGGTTGGAGCAGCCAGTATCTCAGCACAGGAATAAGGTAGGGAAGAATTCAAATACTCATTTTGACTGCCTCCAGAAGTTAGATCAGATGGGAAACTGTATTTGGTGCTAGGTCTTTCCCTTTAGGTTTTACCCCAACAATGTTTTCATTACTTTCGCTCACTCTCGAAATCAAGCATTTTACAGCAGGTTGGAGCAGCCTGTATCTCAGCACAGGAATAAGGTAGGGAAGAATTCAAATACTCATTTTGACTGCCTCCAGAAGTTAGATCAGATGGGCAATGGAATTTGGTGCTAGGCCTTTCCCTTTAGGTTTTACCCCAACAATGTTTTCATTAGTTTCGCTCACTCTCGAAATCAAGCATTTTACAGCAGGTTGGAGCAGCCTGTATCTCAGCACAGGAATAAGGTGGGGAAGAATTCAAATACTCATTTTGACTGCCTCCAGAAGTTAGATCAGATGGCAAATTGTATTTGGTGCTAGGTCTTTCCCTTTAGGTTTTACCCCAACAATGTTTTCATTAGTTTCGCTCACTCTCGAAATCAAGCATTTTACAGCAGGTCGGAGCAGCCTGTATCTCAGCACAGGAATAAGGTAGGGAAGAATTCAAATACTCATTTTGACTGCCTCCAGAAATTAGATCAGATGGGAAACTGTATTTGGTGCTAGGTCTTTCCCGTTAGATTTTACACCAACAATGTTTTCATTTGTTTTGATCACTCTCGAAATCAAGCATTTTACAGCAGGTTGGAGCAGCCTGTATCTCAGCACAGGAATAAGGTAGGGAAGAATTCTAAGGATCATTTTGACTGTCTCCAGAAGTTAGATCAGATGGCAAATTGTATTTGGTTCTAGGTCTTTCCCTTTAGGTTTTACCCCAACAATGTTTTCATTAGTTTCGCTCACTCTCAAAATCAAGCATTTTACAGCAGGTTGGAGCAGCCTGTATCTCAGCACAGGAATAAGGTAGGGAAGAATTCTAAGGATCATTTTGACTGCCTCCAGAAGTTAGATCAGATGGCAAATTGTATTTGATGCTAGGTCTTTCCCTTTAGGTTTTACCCCAACAATGTTTTCATTGGTTTCGCTCAGTCTCGAAATCAAGCATTTTACAGCAGGTTGGAGCAGCCTGTATCTCAGCACAGGAATAAGGTAGGGACGAATTCAAATACTCATTTTGACTGCCTCCAGAAGTTAGATCAGATGGCAAAGGGTATTTGGTGCTAGGTCTTTCCCTTTAGGTTTTACCCCAACAATGTTTTCATTAGTTTCGCTCACTCTCGAAATCAAGCATTTTACAGCAGGTTGGAGCAGCCTGTATCTCAGCACAGGAATAAGGTAGGGAAGAATTCTAAGGATCATTTTGACTGCCTCCAGAAGTTAGATCAGATGGCCAATGAAATTTGGTGCTAGACCTTTCCCTTTAGGTTTTACCCCAACAATGTTTTCATTAGTTTCGCTCACTCTCGAAATCAAGCATTTTACAGCAGGCTGGAGCAGCCTGTATCTCAGCACAGGAATAAGGTAGGGAAGAATTCTAAGGATCATTTTGACTGCCTCCAGAAGTTAGATCAGATGGGAAACTGTATTTGGTGCTAGGTCTTTCCCTTTAGGTTTTACCCCAACAATGTTTTCATTACTTTCGCTCACTCTCGAAATCAAGCATTTTACAGCAGGTTGGAGCAGCCTGTATCTCAGCACAGGAATAAGGTAGGGAAGAATTCAAATACTCATTTTGACTGCCTCCAGAAGTTAGATCAGATGGCCAATGGAATTTGGTGCTAGGTCTTTGCCTTTAGGTTTTACCCCAACAATGTTTTCATTAGTTTCGCTCACTCTCGAAATCAAGCATTTTACAGCAGGTTGGAGCAGCCTGTATCTCAGCACAGGAATAAGGTAGGGAAGAATTCTAAGGATCATTTTGACTGCCTCCAGAAGTTAGATCAGATGGCAAATTGTATTTGGTGCTAGGTCTTTCCCTTTAGGTTTTACCCCAACAATGTTTTCATTAGTTTCGATCACTCTCGAAATCAAGCATTTTACAGCAGGTTGGAGCAGGCTGTATCTCAGCACAGGAATAAGGTAGGGAAGAATTCTAAGGATCATTTTGACTGCCTCCAGAAGTTAGATCAGATGGCCAATGAAATTTAGTGCTAGACCTTTCCCTTTAGGTTTTACCCCAACAATGTTTTCATTAGTTTCGCTCACTCTCAAAATCAAGCATTTTACAGCAGGTTGGAGCAGCCTGTATCTCAGCACAGGAATAAGGTAGGGAAGAATTCAAATACTCATTTTGACTGCCTCCAGAAGTTAGATCAGATGGCCAATGCAATTTGGTGCTAGGCCTTTCCCTTTAGGTTTTACCAGAACAATGTTTTCATTAGTTTCGCTCACTCTCGAAATCAAGCATTTTACAGCAGGTTGGAGCAGCCTGTATCTCAGCACAGGAATAACGTAGGGAAGAATTCAAATACTCATTTTGACTGCCTCCAGAAGTTAGATCAGATGGCAAAGGGTATTTGGTGCTAGGTCTTTCCCTTTAGGTTTTACCCCAACAATGTTTTCATTAGTTTCGCTCACTCTCGAAATCAAGCATTTTACAGCAGGTTGGAGCAGCCTGTATCTCAGCACAGGAATAAGGTAGGGAAGAATTCTAAGGATCATTTTGACTGCCTCCAGAAGTTAGATCAGATGGCCAATGAAATTTGGTGCTAGACCTTTCCCTTTAGGTTTTACCCCAACAATGTTTTCATTAGTTTCGCTCACTCTCGAAATCAAGCATTTTACAGCAGGTTGGAGCAGCCTGTATCTCAGCACAGGAATAAGGTAGGGAAGAATTCAAATACTCATTTTGACTGCCTCCAGAAGTTAGATCAGATGGGAAACTGTATTTGGTGCTAGGTCTTTCCCTTTAGGTTTTACCCCAACAATGTTTTCATTAGTATCGATCACTCTTGAAATCAAGCATTTTACAGCAGGTTGGAGCAGCCTGTATCTCAGCACAGGAATAAGGTAGGGAAGAATTCAAATACTCATTTTGACTGCCTCCAGAAGTTAGATCAGATGGCCAATGCAATTTGGTGCTAGGCCTTTCCCTTTAGGTTTTACCCCAACAATGTTTTCATTAGTTTCGCTCACTCTCGAAATCAAGCATTTTACAGCAGGTTGGAGCAGCCTGTATCTCAGCACAGGAATAAGGTAGGGAAGAATTCAAATACTCATTTTGACTGCCTCCAGAAGTTAGATCAGATGGGAAACTGTATTTGGTGCTAGGTCTTTCCCGTTAGATTTTACCCCAACAATGTTTCCATTAGTTTCGCTCACTCTCGAAATCAAGCATTTTACAGCAGGTTGGAGCAGCCTGTATCTCAGCACAGGAATAAGGTAGGGAAGAACTCAAATACTCATTTTGACTGCCTCCAGAAGTTAGATCAGATGGCAAATTGTATTTGGTGCTAGGTCTTTCCCTTTAGGTTTTACCCCAACAATGTTTTCATTAGTTTCGATCACTCTCGAAATCAAGCATTTTACAGCAGGTTGGAGCAGGCTGTATCTCAGCACAGGAATAAGGTAGGGAAGAATTCTAAGGATCATTTTGACTGCCTCCAGAAGTTAGATCAGATGGCCAATGAAATTTAGTGCTAGACCTTTCCCTTTAGGTTTTACCCGAACAATGTTTTCATTAGTTTCGCTCACTCTCAAAATCAAGCATTTTACAGCAGGTTGGAGCAGCCTGTATCTCAGCACAGGAATAAGGTAGGGAAGAATTCAAATACTCATTTTGACTGCCTCCAGAAGTTAGATCAGATGGCCAATGCAATTTGGTGCTAGGCCTTTCCCTTTAGGTTTTACCCCAACAATGTTTTCATTAGTTTCGCTCACTCTCGAAATCAAGCATTTTACAGCAGGTTGGAGCAGCCTGTATCTCAGCACAGGAATAAGGTAGGGAAGAATTCAAATACTCATTTTGACTGCCTCCAGAAGTTAGATCAGATGGGAAACTGTATTTGGTGCTAGGTCTTTCCCGTTAGATTTTACCCCAACAATGTTTCCATTAGTTTCGCTCACTCTCGAAATCAAGCATTTTACAGCAGGTTGGAGCAGCCTGTATCTCAGCACAGGAATAAGGTAGGGAAGAACTCAAATACTCATTTTGACTGCCTCCAGAAGTTAGATCAGATGGCAAATTGTATTTGGTGCTAGGTCTTTCCCTTTAGGTTTTACCCCAACAATGTTTTCATTAGTTTCGCTCACTCTCGAAATCAAGCATTTTACAGCAGGTTGGAGCAGCCTGTATCTCAGCACAGGAATAAGGTAGGGAAGAATTCAAATACTCATTTTGACTGCCTCCAGAAGTTAGATCAGATGGCCAATGCAATTTGGTGCTAGGTCTTTCCCTTGAGGTTTTACCCCAACAATGTTTTCATTAGTTTCGCTCACTCTCGAAATCAAGCATTTTACAGCAGGTTGGAGCAGCCAGTATCTCAGCACAGGAATAAGGTAGGGAAGAATTCAAATACTCATTTTGACTGCCTCCAGAAGTTAGATCAGATGGGAAACTGTATTTGGTGCTAGGTCTTTCCCTTTAGGTTTTACCCCAACAATGTTTTCATTACTTTCGCTCACTCTCGAAATCAAGCATTTTACAGCAGGTTGGAGCAGCCTGTATCTCAGCACAGGAATAAGGTAGGGAAGAATTCAAATACTCATTTTGACTGCCTCCAGAAGTTAGATCAGATGGGCAATGGAATTTGGTGCTAGGCCTTTCCCTTTAGGTTTTACCCCAACAATGTTTTCATTAGTTTCGCTCACTCTCGAAATCAAGCATTTTACAGCAGGTTGGAGCAGCCTGTATCTCAGCACAGGAATAAGGTAGGGAAGAATTCTAAGGATCATTTTGACTGTCTCCAGAAGTTAGATCAGATGGCAAATTGTATTTGGTGCTAGGTCTTTCCCTTTAGGTTTTACCCCAAAAATGTTTTCATTAGTTTCGCTCACTCTCGAAATCAAGCATTTTACAGCAGGTTGGAGCAGCCTGTATCTCAGCACAGGAATAAGGTGGGGAAGAATTCAAATACTCATTTTGACTGCCTCCAGAAGTTAGATCAGATGGCAAATTGTATTTGGTGCTAGGTCTTTCCCTTTAGGTTTTACCCCAACAATGTTTTCATTAGTTTCGCTCACTCTCGAAATCAAGCATTTTACAGCAGGTCGGAGCAGCCTGTATCTCAGCACAGGAATAAGGTAGGGAAGAATTCAAATACTCATTTTGACTGCCTCCAGAAATTAGATCAGATGGGAAACTGTATTTGGTGCTAGGTCTTTCCCGTTAGATTTTACACCAACAATGTTTTCATTTGTTTTGATCACTCTCGAAATCAAGCATTTTACAGCAGGTTGGAGCAGCCTGTATCTCAGCACAGGAATAAGGTAGGGAAGAATTCTAAGGATCATTTTGACTGTCTCCAGAAGTTAGATCAGATGGCAAATTGTATTTGGTTCTAGGTCTTTCCCTTTAGGTTTTACCCCAACAATGTTTTCATTAGTTTCGCTCACTCTCAAAATCAAGCATTTTACAGCAGGTTGGAGCAGCCTGTATCTCAGCACAGGAATAAGGTATGGAAGAATTCTAAGGATCATTTTGACTGCCTCCAGAAGTTAGATCAGATGGCAAATTGTATTTGATGCTAGGTCTTTCCCTTTAGGTTTTACCCCAACAATGTTTTCATTGGTTTCGCTCAGTCTCGAAATCAAGCATTTTACAGCAGGTTGGAGCAGCCTGTATCTCAGCACAGGAATAAGGTAGGGACGAATTCAAATACTCATTTTGACTGCCTCCAGAAGTTAGATCAGATGGCAAAGGGTATTTGGTGCTAGGTCTTTCCCTTTAGGTTTTACCCCAACAATGTTTTCATTAGTTTCGCTCACTCTCGAAATCAAGCATTTTACAGCAGGTTGGAGCAGCCTGTATCTCAGCACAGGAATAAGGTAGGGAAGAATTCTAAGGATCATTTTGACTGCCTCCAGAAGTTAGATCAGATGGCCAATGAAATTTGGTGCTAGACCTTTCCCTTTAGGTTTTACCCCAACAATGTTTTCATTAGTTTCGCTCACTCTCGAAATCAAGCATTTTACAGCAGGCTGGAGCAGCCTGTATCTCAGCACAGGAATAAGGTAGGGAAGAATTCTAAGGATCATTTTGACTGCCTCCAGAAGTTAGATCAGATGGGAAACTGTATTTGGTGCTAGGTCTTTCCCTTTAGGTTTTACCCCAACAATGTTTTCATTACTTTCGCTCACTCTCGAAATCAAGCATTTTACAGCAGGTTGGAGCAGCCTGTATCTCAGCACAGGAATAAGGTGGGGAAGAATTCAAATACTCATTTTGACTGCCTCCAGAAGTTAGATCAGATGGCCAATGGAATTTGGTGCTAGGTCTTTGCCTTTAGGTTTTACCCCAACAATGTTTTCATTAGTTTCGCTCACTCTCGAAATCAAGCATTTTACAGCAGGTTGGAGCAGCCTGTATCTCAGCACAGGAATAAGGTAGGGAAGAATTCTAAGGATCATTTTGACTGCCTCCAGAAGTTAGATCAGATGGCAAATTGTATTTGGTGCTAGGTCTTTCCCTTTAGGTTTTACCCCAACAATGTTTTCATTAGTTTCGATCACTCTCGAAATCAAGCATTTTACAGCAGGTTGGAGCAGGCTGTATCTCAGCACAGGAATAAGGTAGGGAAGAATTCTAAGGATCATTTTGACTGCCTCCAGAAGTTAGATCAGATGGCCAATGAAATTTAGTGCTAGACCTTTCCCTTTAGGTTTTACCCCAACAATGTTTTCATTAGTTTCGCTCACTCTCAAAATCAAGCATTTTACAGCAGGTTGGAGCAGCCTGTATCTCAGCACAGGAATAAGGTAGGGAAGAATTCAAATACTCATTTTGACTGCCTCCAGAAGTTAGATCAGATGGCCAATGCAATTTGGTGCTAGGCCTTTCCCTTTAGGTTTTACCAGAACAATGTTTTCATTAGTTTCGCTCACTCTCGAAATCAAGCATTTTACAGCAGGTTGGAGCAGCCTGTATCTCAGCACAGGAATAACGTAGGGAAGAATTCAAATACTCATTTTGACTGCCTCCAGAAGTTAGATCAGATGGCAAAGGGTATTTGGTGCTAGGTCTTTCCCTTTAGGTTTTACCCCAACAATGTTTTCATTAGTTTCGCTCACTCTCGAAATCAAGCATTTTACAGCAGGTTGGAGCAGCCTGTATCTCAGCACAGGAATAAGGTAGGGAAGAATTCTAAGGATCATTTTGACTGCCTCCAGAAGTTAGATCAGATGGCCAATGAAATTTGGTGCTAGACCTTTCCCTTTAGGTTTTACCCCAACAATGTTTTCATTAGTTTCGCTCACTCTCGAAATCAAGCATTTTACAGCAGGTTGGAGCAGCCTGTATCTCAGCACAGGAATAAGGTAGGGAAGAATTCAAATACTCATTTTGACTGCCTCCAGAAGTTAGATCAGATGGGAAACTGTATTTGGTGCTAGGTCTTTCCCTTTAGGTTTTACCCCAACAATGTTTTCATTAGTATCGATCACTCTTGAAATCAAGCATTTTACAGCAGGTTGGAGCAGCCTGTATCTCAGCACAGGAATAAGGTAGGGAAGAATTCAAATACTCATTTTGACTGCCTCCAGAAGTTAGATCAGATGGCCAATGCAATTTGGTGCTAGGCCTTTCCCTTTAGGTTTTACCCCAACAATGTTTTCATTAGTTTCGCTCACTCTCGAAATCAAGCATTTTACAGCAGGTTGGAGCAGCCTGTATCTCAGCACAGGAATAAGGTAGGGAAGAATTCAAATACTCATTTTGACTGCCTCCAGAAGTTAGATCAGATGGGAAACTGTATTTGGTGCTAGGTCTTTCCCGTTAGATTTTACCCCAACAATGTTTCCATTAGTTTCGCTCACTCTCGAAATCAAGCATTTTACAGCAGGTTGGAGCAGCCTGTATCTCAGCACAGGAATAAGGTAGGGAAGAACTCAAATACTCATTTTGACTGCCTCCAGAAGTTAGATCAGATGGCAAATTGTATTTGGTGCTAGGTCTTTCCCTTTAGGTTTTACCCCAACAATGTTTTCATTAGTTTCGCTCACTCTCGAAATCAAGCATTTTACAGCAGGTTGGAGCAGCCTGTATCTCAGCACAGGAATAAGGTAGGGAAGAATTCAAATACTCATTTTGACTGCCTCCAGAAGTTAGATCAGATGGCCAAGGCAATTTGGTGCTAGGTCTTTCCCTTGAGGTTTTACCCCAACAATGTTTTCATTAGTTTCGCTCACTCTCGAAATCAAGCATTTTACAGCAGGTTGGAGCAGCCAGTATCTCAGCACAGGAATAAGGTAGGGAAGAATTCAAATACTCATTTTGACTGCCTCCAGAAGTTAGATCAGATGGCAAATTGTATTTGGTGCCAGGTCTTTCCCTTTAGGTTTTACCCCAACAATGTTTTCATTAGTTTTGATCACTCTCGAAATCAAGCATTTTACAGCAGGTTGGAGCAGCCTGTATCTCAGCACAGGAATAAGGTAGGGAAGAATTCTAAGGATCATTTCGACTGTCTCCAGAAGTTAGATCCGATAGCAAATTGTATTTGGTGCTAGGTCTTTGCCTTTAGGTTTTATCCCAACAATGTTTTCATTAGTTTCGATCACTCTCGAAATCAAGCATTTTACAGCAGGTTGGAGCAGCCTGTATCTCAGCACAGGAATAAGGTAGAGAAGAATACTAAGGATCATTTTGACTGCCTCCAGAAGTTAGATCAGATGGCCAATGAAATTTGGTGCTAGACCTTTCCCTTTAGGTTTTACCCCAACAATATTTTCATTAGTTTCGCTCACTCTCGGAATCAAGCATTTTACAGCAGGTTGGAGCAGCCTGTATCTCAGCACAGGAATAAGGTAGGGAAGATTTCAAATACTCATTTTGACTGCCTCCAGAAGTTAGATCAGATGGCCAATGCAATTTGGTGCTAGGCCTTTCCCTTTAGGTTTTACCCCAACAATGTTTTCATTGGTTTCGCTCAATCTTGAAATCAAGCATTTTACAGCAGGTTGGATTAACCTGTGTCTCAGCACAGGAATAAGGTAGGGAAGAATTCAAATACTCATTTTGACTGCCTCCAGAAGTTAGATCAGATGGCAAACTGTATTTGGTGCTAGGCCTTTCCCTTTAGGTTTTACCCCAACAATGTTTCCATTAGTTTCGCTCACTCTCGAAATCAAGCATTTTACAGCAGGTTGGAGCAGCCTGTATCTCAGCACAGGAATAAGGTAGGGAAGATTTCAAATACTCATTTTGACTGCCTCCAGAAGTTAGATCAGATGGCCAATGCAATTTGGTGCTAGGCCTTTCCCTTTAGGTTTTACCCCAACAATGTTTTCATTAGTTTCGCTCACTCTCGAAATCAAGCATTTTACAGCAGGTTGGAGCAGCCTGTATCTCAGCAGAGGAATAAGGTAGGGAAGAATTCAAATACTCATTTTGACTGCCTCCAGAAGTTAGATCAGATGGCCAATGCAATTTGGTGCTAGGTCTTTCCCTTTAGGTTTTACCCCAACAATGTTTTCATTAGTTTCGCTCACTCTCGAAATCAAGCATTTTACAGCAGGTTGGAGCAGCCTGTATCTCAGCACAGGAATAAGGTAGGGAAGAATTCTAAGGATCATTTTGACTGTCTCCAGAAGTTAGATCAGATGGCAAATTGTATTTGGTGCTAGCTCTTTCCCTTTAGGTTTTACCCCAAAAATGTTTTCATTAGTTTCGCTCACTCTCGAAATCAAGCATTTTACAGCAGGTTGGAGCAGCCTGTATCTCAGCACAGGAATAAGGTGGGGAAGAATTCAAATACTCATTTTGACTGCCTCCAGAAGTTAGATCAGATGGCAAATTGTATTTGGTGCTAGGTCTTTCCCTTTAGGTTTTACCCCAACAATGTTTTCATTAGTTTCGCTCACTCTCGAAATCAAGCATTTTACAGCAGGTTGGAGCAGCCTGTATCTCAGCACAGGAATAAGGTAGGGAAGAATTCAAATACTCATTTTGACTGCCTCCAGAAGTTAGATCAGATGGGAAACTGTATTTGGTGCTAGGTCTTTCCCGTTAGATTTTACACCAACAATGTTTTCATTAGTTTTGATCACTCTCGATATCAAGCATTTTACAGCAGGTTGGAGCAGCCTGTATCTCAGCACAGGAATAAGGTAGGGAAGAATTCTAAGGATCATTTTGACTGTCTCCAGAAGTTAGATCAGATGGCAAATTGTATTTGGTTCTAGGTCTTTCCCTTTAGGTTTTACCCCAACAATGTTTTCATTAGTTTCGCTCACTCTCGAAATCAAGCATTTTACAGCAGGTTGGAGCAGCCTGTATCTCAGCACAGGAATAAGGTAGGGAAGAATTCAAATACTCATTTTGACTGCCTCCAGAAGTTAGATCAGATGGCCAATGCAATTTGGTGCCAGGTCTTTCCCTTTAGGTTTTACCCCAACAATGTTTTCATTAGTTTTGCTCACTCTCGAAATCAAGCATTTTACAGCAGGTTGGAGCAGCCTGTATCTCAGCACAGGAATAAGGTAGGGAAGAATTCTAAGGATCATTTTGACTGCCTCCAGAAGTTAGATCAGATGGCCAATGGAATTTGGTGCTAGGCCTTTCCCTTTAGGTTTTACCCCAACAATGTTTTCATTAGTTTCGATCACTCTCGAAATCAAGCATTTTACAGCAGGTTGGAGCAGCCTGTATCTCAGCACAGGAATAAGGTAGGGAAGTATTCTAAGGATCATTTTGACTGTCTCCAGAAGTTAGATCAGATGGCAAATTGTATTTGGTGCTAGGTCTTTCCCTTTAGGTTTTACCCCAAAAAAGTTTTCATTAGTTTCGCTCACTCTCGAAATCAAGCATTTTACAGCAGGTTGGAGCAGCCTGTATCTCAGCACAGGAATAAGGTAGGGAAGAATTCAAATACTCATTTTGACTGCCTCCAGAAGTTAGATCAGATGGCCAATGCAATTTGGTGCTAGGCCTTTCCCTTTAGGTTTTACCCCAACAATGTTTTCATTAGTTTCGCTCACTCTCGAAATCAAGCATTTTACAGCAGGTTGGAGCAGCCTGTATCTCAGCACAGGAATAAGGTAGGGAAGAATTCAAATACTCATTTTGACTGCCTCCAGAAGTTAGATCAGATGGCAAATTGGATTTGGTGCTAGGTCTTTCCCTTTAGGTTTTACCCCAACAATGTTTTCATTAGTTTCGATCACTCTCGAAATCAAGCATTTTACAGCAGGTTGGAGCAGCCTGTATCTCAGCACAGGAATAAGGTAGGGAAGAATTCTAAGGATCATTTTGACTGTCTCCAGAAGTTAGATCAGATGGCAAATTGGATTTGGTTCAAGGTCTTTCCCTTTAGGTTTTACCCCAACAATGTTTTCATTAGTTTCGATCACTCTCGAAATCAAGCATTTTACAGCAGGTTGGAGCAGCCTGTATCTCAGCACAGGAATAAGGTAGGGAAGAATTCTAAGGATCATTTTGACTGCCTCCAGAAGTTAGATCAGATGGCAAATTGTATTTGGTGCTAGGTCTTTCCCTTTAGGTTTTACCCCAAAAATGTTTTCATTAGTTTTGCTCACTCTCGCAATCAAGCATTTTACAGCAGGTTGGAGCAGCCTGTATCTCAGCACAGGAATAAGGTAGGGAAGAATTCTAAGGATCATTTTGACTGCCTCCAGAAGTTAGATCAGAAGGCCAATGAAATTTGGTGCTATACCTTTCCCTTTAGATTTTACCCGAACAATGTTTTCATTAGTTTCGCTCACTCTCGAAATCAAGCATTTTGCAGCAGGTTGGAGCAGCCTGTATCTCAGCACAGGAATAAGGTAGGGAAGAATTCTAAGGATCATTTTGACTGCCTCCAGAAGTTAGATCAGATGGCCAATGGAATTTGGTGCTAGGCCTTTCCCTTTAGGTTTTACCCCAACAATGTTTTCATTAGTTTCGATCACTCTCGAAATCAAGCATTTTACAGCAGGTTGGAGCAGCCTGTATCTCAGCACAGGAATAAGGTGGGGAAGAATTCAAATACTCATTTTGACTGCCTCCAGAAGTTAGATCAGATGGCAAATTGTATTTGGTGCTAGGCCTTTCCCTTTAGGTTTTACCCCAACAATGTTTTCATTAGTTTCGCTCACTCTCGAAATCAAGCATTTTACAGCAGGTTGCAGCAGCCTGTATCTCAGCACAGGAATAAGGTAGGGAAGAATTCAAATACTCATTTTGACTGCCTCCAGAAGTTAGATCAGATGGCCAATGCAATTTGGTGCTAGGCCTTTCCCTTTAGGTTTTACCCCAACAATGTTTTCATTAGTTTCGCTCACTCTCGAAATCAAGCATTTTACAGCAGGTTGGAGCAGCCTGTATCTCAGCACAGGAATAAGGTAGGTAAGAATTCAAATACTCATTTTGACTGCCTCCAGAAGTTAGATCAGATGGGAAACTGTATTTGGTGCTAGGTCTTTCCCTTTAGATTTTACACCAACAATGTTTTCATTAGTTTCGCTCACTCTCGAAATCAAGCATTTTACAGCAGGTTGGAGCAGCCTGTATCTCAGCACAGGAATAAGGTAGGGAAGAATTCAAATACTCATTTTGACTGCCTCCAGAAGTTAGATCAGATGGCAAATTGTATTTGGTGCTAGGTCTTTCCCTTTAGGTTTTACCCCAACAATGTTTTCATTAGTTTCGCTCACTCTCGAAATCAAGCATTTTACAGCAGGTTGGAGCAGCCTGTATCTCAGCACAGGAATAAGGTAGGGAAGAATTCTAAGGATCATTTTGACTGCCTCCAGAAGTTAGATCAGATGGCCAATGCAATTTGGTGCTAGGCCTTTCCCTTTAGGTTTTACCCCAACAATGTTTTCATTAGTTTCGCTCACTCTCGAAATCAAGCATTTTACAGCAGGTTGGAGCAGCCTGTATCTCAGCACAGGAATAAGGTAGGGAAGAATTCAAATACTCATTTTGACTGCCTCCAGAAATTAGATCAGATGGCCAATGCAATTTGGTGCTAGGCCTTTCCCTTTAGGTTTTACCCCAACAATGTTTTCATTAGTTTCGCTCACTCTCGAAATCAAGCATTTTACAGCAGGTTGGAGCAGCCTGTATCTCAGCACAGGAATAAGGTAGGGAAGAATTCAAATACTCATTTTGACTGCCTCCAGAAGTTAGATCAGATGGGAAACTGTATTTGGTGCTAGGTCTTTCCCGTTAGATTTTACACCCACAATGTTTTCATTAGTTTTGATCACTCTCGAAATCAAGCATTTTACAGCAGGTTGGAGCAGCCTGTATCTCAGCACAGGAATAAGGTAGGGAAGAATTCTAAGGATCATATTGACTGTCTCCAGAAGTTAGATCAGATGGCAAATTGTATTTGGTTCTAGGTCTTTCCCTTTAGGTTTTACCCCAACAATGTTTTCATTAGTTTCGCTCACTCTCGAAATCAAGCATTTTACAGCAGGTTGGAGCAGCCTGTATCTCAGCACAGGAATAAGGCAGGGAAGAATTCTAAAGATCATTTTGACTGCCTCCAGAAGTTAGATCAGATGGCAAATTGTATTTGGTGCTAGGTCTTTCCCTTTAGGTTTTACCCCCAAATGTTTTCATTAGTTTCGCTCACTCTCGAAATCAAGCATTTTACAGCAGGTTGGAGCAGCCTGTATCTCAGCACAGGAATAAGGTAGGGAAGAATTCTAAGGATCATTTTGACTGCCTCCAGAAGTTAGATCAGATGGCCAATGCAATTTGGTGCTAGGCCTTTCCCTTTAGGTTTTACCCCAACAATGTTTTCATTAGTTTCGCTCACTCTCGAAATCAAGCATTTTACAGCAGGTTGGAGCAGCCTGTATCTCAGCACAGGAATAAGGTAGGGAAGAATTCAAATACTCATTTTGACTGCCTCCAGAAGTTAGATCAGATGGGAAACTGTATTTGGTGCTAGGTCTTTCCCGTTAGATTTTACACCAACAATGTTTTCATTAGTTTTGATCACTCTCGAAATCAAGCATTTTACAGCAGGTTGGAGCAGCCTGTATCTCAGCACAGGAATAAGGTAGGGAAGAATTCTAAGGATCATATTGACTGTCTCCAGAAGTTAGATCAGATGGCAAATTGTATTTGGTTCTAGGTCTTTCCCTTTAGGTTTTACCCCAACAATGTTTTCATTAGTTTCGCTCACTCTCGAAATCAAGCATTTTACAGCAGGTTGGAGCAGCCTGTATCTCAGCACAGGAATAAGGCAGGGAAGAATTCTAAAGATCATTTTGACTGCCTCCAGAAGTTAGATCAGATGGCAAATTGTATTTGGTGCTAGGTCTTTCCCTTTAGGTTTTACCCCCAAATGTTTTCATTAGTTTCGCTCACTCTCGAAATCAAGCATTTTACAGCAGGTTGGAGCAGCCTGTATCTCAGCACAGGAATAAGGTAGGGAAGAATTCTAAGGATCATTTTGACTGCCTCCAGAAGTTAGATCAGATGGCCAATGCAATTTGGTGCTAGGCCTTTCCCTTTAGGTTTTACCCCAACAATGTTTTCATTAGTTTCGCTCACTCTCGAAATCAAGCATTTTACAGCAGGTTGGAGCAGCCTGTATCTCAGCACAGGAATAAGGTAGGGAAGAATTCTAAGGATCATTTTGACTGCCTCCAGAAGTTAGATCAGATGGCCAATGCACTTTGGTGCTAGGCCTTTCCCTTTAGGTTTTACCCCAGCAATGTTTTCATTAGTTTCGCTCACTCTCGAAATCAAGCATTTTACAGCAGGTTGGAGCAGCCTGTATCTCAGCACAGGAATAAGGTAGGGAAGAATTCAAATACTCATTTTGACTGCCTCCAGAAGTTAGATCAGATGGGAAACTGTATTTGGTGCTAGGTCTTTCCCGTTAGATTTTACACCAACAATGTTTTCATTAGTTTTGATCACTCTCGAAATCAAGCATTTTACAGCAGGTTGGAGCAGCCTGTATCTCAGCACAGGAATAAGGTAGGGAAGAATTCTAAGGATCATATTGACTGTCTCCAGAAGTTAGATCAGATGGCAAATTGTATTTGGTTCTAGGTCTTTCCCTTTAGGTTTTACCCCAACAATGTTTTCATTAGTTTCGCTCACTCTCGAAATCAAGCATTTTACAGCAGGTTGGAGCAGCCTGTATCTCAGCACAGGAATAAGGCAGGGAAGAATTCTAAAGATCATTTTGACTGCCTCCAGAAGTTAGATCAGATGGCAAATTGTATTTGGTGCTAGGTCTTTCCCTTTAGGTTTTACCCCCAAATGTTTTCATTAGTTTCGCTCACTCTCGAAATCAAGCATTTTACAGCAGGTTGGAGCAGCCTGTATCTCAGCACAGGAATAAGGTAGGGAAGAATTCTAAGGATCATTTTGACTGCCTCCAGAAGTTAGATCAGATGGCCAATGCAATTTGGTGCTAGGCCTTTCCCTTTAGGTTTTACCCCAACAATGTTTTCATTAGTTTCGCTCACTCTCGAAATCAAGCATTTTACAGCAGGTTGGAGCAGCCTGTATCTCAGCACAGGAATAAGGTAGGGAAGAATTCTAAGGATCATTTTGACTGCCTCCAGAAGTTAGATCAGATGGCCAATGCAATTTGGTGCTAGGCCTTTCCCTTTAGGTTTTACCCCAACAATGTTTTCATTAGTTTCGCTCACTCTCGAAATCAAGCATTTTACAGCAGGTTGGAGCAGCCTGTATCTCAGCACAGGAATAAGGTAGGGAAGAATTCAAATACTCATTTTGACTGCCTCCAGAAGTTAGATCAGATGGGAAACTGTATTTGGTGCTAGGTCTTTCCCGTTAGATTTTACACCAACAATGTTTTCATTAGTTTTGATCACTCTCGAAATCAAGCATTTTACAGCAGGTTGGAGCAGCCTGTATCTCAGCACAGGAATAAGGTAGGGAAGAATTCTAAGGATCATATTGACTGTCTCCAGAAGTTAGATCAGATGGCAAATTGTATTTGGTTCTAGGTCTTTCCCTTTAGGTTTTACCCCAACAATGTTTTCATTAGTTTCGCTCACTCTCGAAATCAAGCATTTTACAGCAGGTTGGAGCAGCCTGTATCTCAGCACAGGAATAAGGCAGGGAAGAATTCTAAAGATCATTTTGACTGCCTCCAGAAGTTAGATCAGATGGCAAATTGTATTTGGTGCTAGGTCTTTCCCTTTAGGTTTTACCCCCAAATGTTTTCATTAGTTTCGCTCACTCTCGAAATCAAGCATTTTACAGCAGGTTGGAGCAGCCTGTATCTCAGCACAGGAATAAGGTAGGGAAGAATTCTAAGGATCATTTTGACTGCCTCCAGAAGTTAGATCAGATGGCCAATGCAATTTGGTGCTAGGCCTTTCCCTTTAGGTTTTACCCCAACAATGTTTTCATTAGTTTCGCTCACTCTCGAAATCAAGCATTTTACAGCAGGTTGGAGCAGCCTGTATCTCAGCACAGGAATAAGGTAGGGAAGAATTCTAAGGATCATTTTGACTGCCTCCAGAAGTTAGATCAGATGACCAATGCACTTTGGTGCTAGGCCTTTCCCTTTAGGTTTTACCCCAACAATGTTTTCATTAGTTTCGCTCACTCTCGAAATCAAGCATTTTACAGCAGGTTGGAGCAGCCTGTATCTCAGCACAGGAATAAGGTAGGGAAGAATTCTAAGGATCATTTTGACTGCCTCCAGAAGTTAGATCAGATGGCCAATGGAATTTGGTGCTAGGCCTTTCCCTTTAGGTTTTACCCCAACAATGTTTTCATTAGTTTCGCTCACTCTCGAAATCAAGCATTTTACAGCAGGTTGGAGCAGCCTGTATCTCAGCACAGGAATAAGGTAGGGAAGAATTCTAAGGATCATTTTGACTGCCTCCAGAAGTTAGATCAGATGGCCAATGCAATTTGGTGCTAGGCCTTTCCCTTTAGGTTTTACCCCAACAATGTTTTCATTAGTTTTGCTCACTCTCGAAATCTAGCATTTTACAGCAGGTTGGAGCAGCCTGTATCTCAGCACAGGAATAAGGTAGGGAAGAATTCTAAGGATCATTTTGACTGCCTCCAGAAGTTAGATCAGATGGCAAATTGTATTTGGTGCTAGGTCTTTCCCTTTAGGTTTTACCCAAACAATGTTTTCATTAGTTTCGCTCACACTCGAAATCAAGCATTTTACAGCAGGTTGGAGCAGCCTGTATCTCAGCACAGGAATAAGGTAGGGAAGAATTCAAATACTCATTTTGACTGCCTCCAGAAGTTAGATCAGATGGGCAATGGAATTTGGTGCTAGGTCTTTCCCTTTAGGTTTTACCCCAACAATGTTTTCATTAGTTTCGCTCACTCTCGAAATCAAGCATTTTACAGCAGGTTGGAGCAGCCTGTATCTCAGCACAGGAATAAGGTAGGGAAGAATTCAAATACTCATTTTGACTGCCTCCAGAAGTTAGATCAGATGGCCAATGCAATTTGGTGCTAGGCCTTTCCCTTTAGGTTTTACCCCAACAATGTTTTCATTAGTTTCGCTCACTCTCGAAATCAAGCATTTTACAGCAGGTTGGAGCAGCCTGTATCTCAGCACAGGAATAAGGTAGGGAAGAATTCAAATACTCATTTTGACTGCCTCCAGAAGTTAGATCAGATGGGAAACCGTATTTGGTGCTAGGTCTTTCCCGTTAGATTTTACACCAACAATGTTTTCATTAGTTTTGATCACTCTCGAAATCAAGCATTTTACAGCAGGTTGGAGCAGCCTGTATCTCAGCACAGGAATAAGGTGGGGAAGAATTCAAATACTCATTTTGACTGCCTCCAGAAGTTAGATCAGATGGCAAATTGTAGTTGGTGCTAGGTCTTTCCCTTTAGGTTTTACCCCAACAATGTTTTCATTAGTTTCGCTCACTCTCGAAATCAAGCATTTTACAGCAGGTTGGAGCAGCCTGTATCTCAGCACAGGAATAAGGTAGGGAAGAATTCTAAGGATCATTTTGACTGCCTCCAGAAGTTAGATCAGATGGCAAATTGGATTTGGTGCTAGGCATTCCCTTTAGGTTTTACCCCAACAATGTTTCCATTAGTTTCGCTCACTCTCGAAATCAAGCATTTTACAGCAGGTTGGAGCAGCCTGTATCTCAGCACAGGAATAAGGTAGGGAAGAATTCAAATACTCATTTTGACTCCGTCCAGAAGATAGATCAGATGGCAAACTGTATTTGGTGCTAGGTCTTTCCCGTTAGGTTTTACCCCAACAATGTTTTCATTAGTTTCGCTCACTCTCGAAATCAAGCATTTTACAGCAGGTTGGAGCAGCCTGTATCTCAGCACAGGAATAAGGTGGGGAAGAATTCAAATACTCATTTTGACTGCCTCCAGAAGTTAGATCAGATGGCAAATTGTAGTTGGTGCTAGGTCTTTCCCTTTAGGTTTTACCCCAACAATGTTTTCATTAGTTTCGCTCACTCTCGAAATCAAGCATTTTACAGCAGGTTGGAGCAGCCTGTATCTCAGCACAGGAATAAGGTAGGGAAGAATTCAAATACTCATTTCGACTGCCTCCAGAAGTTAGATCAGATGGCCAATGCAATTTGGTGCTAGGCCTTTCCCTTTAGGTTTTTCGCCAACAATGTTTTCATTATTTTCGATCACTCTCGAAATCAAGCATTTTACAGCAGGTTGGAGCAGCCTGTATCTCAGCACAGGAATAAGGTAGGGAAGAATTCTAAGGATCATTTTGACTGCCTCCAGAGGTTAGATCAGATGGCCAATGGAATTTGGTGCTAGGCCTTTCCCTTTAGGTTTTACCCCAACAATGTTTTCATTAGTTTCGCTCACTCTCGAAATCAAGCATTTTACAGCAGGTTGGAGCAGCCTGTATCTCAGCACAGGAATAAGGTAGGGAAGAATTCTAAGGATCATTTTGACTGCCTCCAGAAGTTAGATCAGATGGCCAATGCAATTTGGTGCTAGGCCTTTCCCTTTAGGTTTTACCCCAACAATGTTTTCATTAGTTTCGCTCACTCTCGAAATCAAGCATTTTACAGCAGGTTGGAGCAGCCTGCATCTCAGCACAGGAATAAGGTAGGGGAGAATTCAAATACTCATTTTGACTGCCTCCAGAAGTTAGATCAGATGGCAAATTGTATTTGGTGCTAGGTCTTTCCCTTTAGGTTTTACCCCAACAATGTTTTCATTAGTTTCGATCACTCTTGAAATCAAGCATTTTACAGCAGGTTGGAGCAGCCTGTATCTCAGCACAGGAATAAGGTAGGGAAGAATTCTAAGGATCATTTTGACTGCCTCCAGAAGTTAGAGCAGATGGCCAATGCAATTTGGTGCTAGGCCTTTCCCTTTAGGTTTTACCCCAACAATGTTTTCATTAGTTTCGCTCACTCTATAAATCAAGCATTTTACAGCAGGTTGGAGCAGCCTGTATCTCAGCACAGGAATAAGGTAGGGAAGAATTCAAATACTCATTTTGACTCCGTCCAAAAGATAGATCAGATGGCAAACTGTATTTGGAGCTAGGTCTTTCCCGTTAGGTTTTACCCCAACAATGTTTTCATTAGTTTCGCTCACTCTCGAAATCAAGCATTTTACAGCAGGTTGGAGCAGCCTGTATCTCAGCACAGGAATAAGGTAGGGAAGAATTCAAATACTCATTTTGACTGCCTCCAGAAGTTAGATCAGATGGCCAATGCAATTTGGTGCTAGGCCTTTCCCTTTAGGTTTTTCGCCAACACTGTTTTCATTAGTTTCGCTCACTCTCGAAATCAAGCATTTTACAGCAGGTTGGAGCAGCCTGTATCTCAGCACAGGAATAAGGTAGGGAAGAATTCAAATACTCATTTTGACTGCCTCCAGAAGTTAGATCAGATGGCAAACTGTATTTGGTGCTAGGTCTTTCCCTTTAGGTTTTACCCCAACAATGTTTTCATTAGTTTCGATCACTCTTGAAATCAAGCATTTTACAGCAGGTTGGAGCAGCCTGTATCTCAGCACAGGAATAAGGTAGGGAAGAATTCTAAGGATCATTTTGACTGCCTCCAGAAGTTAGAGCAGATGGCCAATGGAATTTGGTGCTAGGTCTTTCCCTTTAGGTTTTACCCCAACAATGTTTTCATTAGTTTCGCTCACTCTCGAAATCAAGCATTTTACAGCAGGTTGGAGCAGCCTGTATCTCAGCACAGGAATAAGGTAGGGAAGAATTCAAATACTCATTTTGACTGCCTCCAGAAGTTAGATCAGATGGCCAATGCAATTTGGTGCTAGGCCTTTCCCTTTAGGTTTTACCCCAACAATGTTTTCATTAGTTTCGCTCACTCTCGAAATCAAGCATTTTACAGCAGGTTGGAGCAGCCTGTATCTCAGCACAGGAATAAGGTAGGGAAGAATTCAAATACTCATTTTGACTGCCTCCAGAAGTTAGATCAGATGGGAAACTGTATTTGGTGCTAGGTCTTTCCCGTTAGATTTTACACCAACAATGTTTTCATTAGTTTTGATCACTCTCGAAATCAAGCATTTTACAGCAGGTTGGAGCAGCCTGTATCTCAGCACAGGAATAAGGTAGGGAAGAATTCTAAGGATCATATTGACTGTCTCCAGAAGTTAGATCAGATGGCAAATTGTATTTGGTTCTAGGTCTTTCCCTTTAGGTTTTACCCCAACAATGTTTTCATTAGTTTCGCTCACTCTCGAAATCAAGCATTTTACAGCAGGTTGGAGCAGCCTGTATCTCAGCACAGGAATAAGGCAGGGAAGAATTCTAAAGATCATTTTGACTGCCTCCAGAAGTTAGATCAGATGGCAAATTGTATTTGGTGCTAGGTCTTTCCCTTTAGGTTTTACCCCCAAATGTTTTCATTAGTTTCGCTCACTCTCGAAATCAAGCATTTTACAGCAGGTTGGAGCAGCCTGTATCTCAGCACAGGAATAAGGTAGGGAAGAATTCTAAGGATCATTTTGACTGCCTCCAGAAGTTAGATCAGATGGCCAATGCAATTTGGTGCTAGGCCTTTCCCTTTAGGTTTTACCCCAACAATGTTTTCATTAGTTTCGATCACTCTCGAAATCAAGCATTTTACAGCAGGTTGGAGCAGCCTGTATCTCAGCACAGGAATAAGGTAGGGAAGAATTCTAAGGATCATTTTGACTGCCTCCAGAAGTTAGATCAGATGGCCAATGGAATTTGGTGCTAGGCCTTTCCCTTTAGGTTTTACCCCAACAATGTTTTCATTAGTTTCGCTCACTCTCGAAATCAAGCATTTTACAGCAGGTTGGAGCAGCCTGTATCTCAGCACAGGAATAAGGTAGGGAAGAATTCTAAGGATCATTTTGACTGCCTCCAGAAGTTAGATCAGATGGCCAATGCAATTTGGTGCTAGGCCTTTCCCTTTAGGTTTTACCCCAACAATGTTTTCATTAGTTTTGCTCACTCTCGAAATCAAGCATTTTACAGCAGGTTGGAGCAGCCTGTATCTCAGCACAGGAATAAGGTAGGGAAGAATTCTAAGGATCATTTTGACTGCCTCCAGAAGTTAGATCAGATGGCAAATTGTATTTGGTGCTAGGTCTTTCCCTTTAGGTTTTACCCCAACAATGTTTTCATTAGTTTCGCTCACTCTCGAAATCAAGCATTTTACAGCAGGTTGGAGCAGCCTGTATCTCAGCACAGGAATAAGGTAGGGAAGAATTCAAATACTCATTTTGACTGCCTCCAGAAGTTAGATCAGATGGCCAATGGAATTTGGTGCTAGGTCTTTCCCTTTAGGTTTTACCCCAACAATGTTTTCATTAGTTTCGCTCACTCTCGAAATCAAGCATTTTACAGCAGGTTGGAGCAGCCTGTATCTCAGCACAGGAATAAGGTAGGGAAGAATTCTAAGGATCATTTTGACTGCCTCCAGAGGTTAGATCAGATGGCCAATGGAATTTGGTGCTAGGCCTTTCCCTTTAGGTTTTACCCCAACAATGTTTTCATTAGTTTCGCTCACTCTCGAAATCAAGCATTTTACAGCAGGTTGGAGCAGCCTGTATCTCAGCACAGGAATAAGGTAGGGAAGAATTCTAAGGATCATTTTGACTGCCTCCAGAAGTTAGATCAGATGGCCAATGCAATTTGGTGCTAGGCCTTTCCCTTTAGGTTTTACCCCAACAATGTTTTCATTAGTTTCGCTCACTCTCGAAATCAAGCATTTTACAGCAGGTTGGAGCAGCCTGCATCTCAGCACAGGAATAAGGTAGGGGAGAATTCAAATACTCATTTTGACTGCCTCCAGAAGTTAGATCAGATGGCAAATTGTATTTGGTGCTAGGTCTTTCCCTTTAGGTTTTACCCCAACAATGTTTTCATTAGTTTCGATCACTCTTGAAATCAAGCATTTTACAGCAGGTTGGAGCAGCCTGTATCTCAGCACAGGAATAAGGTAGGGAAGAATTCTAAGGATCATTTTGACTGCCTCCAGAAGTTAGAGCAGATGGCCAATGCAATTTGGTGCTAGGCCTTTCCCTTTAGGTTTTACCCCAACAATGTTTTCATTAGTTTCGCTCACTCTATAAATCAAGCATTTTACAGCAGGTTGGAGCAGCCTGTATCTCAGCACAGGAATAAGGTAGGGAAGAATTCAAATACTCATTTTGACTCCGTCCAAAAGATAGATCAGATGGCAAACTGTATTTGGAGCTAGGTTTTTCCCGTTAGGTTTTACCCCAACAATGTTTTCATTAGTTTCGCTCACTCTCGAAATCAAGCATTTTACAGCAGGTTGGAGCAGCCTGTATCTCAGCACAGGAATAAGGTAGGGAAGAATTCAAATACTCATTTTGACTGCCTCCAGAAGTTAGATCAGATGGCCAATGCAATTTGGTGCTAGGCCTTTCCCTTTAGGTTTTTCGCCAACACTGTTTTCATTAGTTTCGCTCACTCTCGAAATCAAGCATTTTACAGCAGGTTGGAGCAGCCTGTATCTCAGCACAGGAATAAGGTAGGGAAGAATTCAAATACTCATTTTGACTGCCTCCAGAAGTTAGATCAGATGGCAAACTGTATTTGGTGCTAGGTCTTTCCCTTTAGGTTTTACCCCAACAATGTTTTCATTAGTTTCGATCACTCTTGAAATCAAGCATTTTACAGCAGGTTGGAGCAGCCTGTATCTCAGCACAGGAATAAGGTAGGGAAGAATTCTAAGGATCATTTTGACTGCCTCCAGAAGTTAGAGCAGATGGCCAATGCAATTTGGTGCTAGGCCTTTCCCTTTAGGTTTTACCCCAACAATGTTTTCATTAGTTTCGCTCACTCTCGAAATCAAGCATTTTACAGCAGGTTGGAGCAGCCTGTATCTCAGCACAGGAATAAGGTAGGGAAGAATTCAAATACTCATTTTGACTCCGTCCAGAAGATAGATCAGATGGCAAACTGTATTTGGAGCTAGGTCTTTCCCGTTTGGTTTTACCCCAACAATGTTTTCATTAGTTTCGCTCACTCTCGAAATCAAGCATTTTACAGCAGGTTGGAGCAGCCTGTATCTCAGCACAGGAATAAGGTGGGGAAGAATTCAAATACTCATTTTGACTGCCTCCAGAAGTTAGATCAGATGGCCAATGCAATTTGGTGCTAGACCTTTCCCTTTAGGTTTTACCCCAACAATGTTTTCATTAGTTTCGCTCACTCTCGAAATCAAGCATTTTACAGCAGGTTGGAGCAGCCTGTATCTCAGCACAGGAATAAGGTAGGGAAGAATTCTAAGGATCATTTTGACTGCCTCCAGAAGTTAGATCAGATGGCAAACTGTATTTGGTGCTAGGTCTTTCCCTTTAGGTTTTACCCCAACAATGTTTTCATTAGTTTCGCTCACTCTCGAAATCAAGCATTTTACAGCAGGTTGGAGCAGCCTGTATCTCAGCACAGGAATAAGGTGGGGAAGAATTCAAATACTCATTTTGACTGCCTCCAGAAGTTAGATCAGATGGCCAATGCAATTTGGTGCTAGGCCTTTCCCTTTAGGTTTTACCCCAACAATGTTTTCATTAGTTTCGATCACTCTCGAAATCAAGCATTTTACAGCAGGTTGGAGCAGCCTGTATCTCAGCACAGGAATAAGGTAGGGAAGAATTCTAAGGATCATTTTGACAGCCTCCAGAAGTTAGATCAGATGGCCAATGCAATTTGGTGCTAGGCCTTTCCCTTTAGGTTTTACCCCAGCAATGTTTTCGTTAGTTTCGCTCACTCTCGAAATCAAGCATTTTACAGCAGGTTGGAGCAGCCTGTATCTCAGCACAGGAATAAGGTAGGGAAGAATTCTAAGGATCATTTTGACTGCCTCCAGAAGTTAGATCAGATGGCCAATGCAATTTGGTGCTAGGCCTTTCCCTTTAGGTTTTACCCCAACAATATTTTCATTAGTTTTGATCACTCTCGAAATCAAGTATTTTACAGCAGGTTGGAGCAGCCTGTATCTCAGCACAGGAATAAGGTAGGGAAGAATTCAAATACTCATTTTGACTGCCTCCAGAAGTTAGATCAGATGGCAAATTGGATTTGGTGCTAGGTCTTTCCCTTTAGGTTTTACCCCAACAATGTTTTCATTAGTTTCGATCACTCTCGAAATCAAGCATTTTACAGCAGGTTGGAGCAGCCTGTATCTCAGCACAGGAATAAGGTAGGGAAGAATTCTAAGGATCATTTTGACTGCCTCCAGAAGTTAGATCAGATGGCCAATGCAATTTGGTGCTAGGCCTTTCCCTTTAGGTTTTACCCCAACAATGTTTTCATTAGTTTCGCTCACTCTCGAAATCAAGCATTTTACAGCAGGTTGGAGCAGCCTGTATCTCAGCACAGGAATAAGGTAGGGAAGAATTCTAAGGATCATTTTGACTGCCTCCAGAAGTTAGATCAGATGGCCAATGCAATTTGGTGCTAGGCCTTTCCCTTTAGGTTTTACCCCAACAATGTTTTCATTAGTTTCGCTCACTCTCGAAATCAAGCATTTTACAGCAGGTTGGAGCAGCCTGTATCTCAGCACAGGAATAAGGTAGGGGAGAATTCAAATACTCATTTTGACTGCCTCCAGAAGTTAGATCAGATGGCAAATTGTATTTGGTGCTAGGTCTTTCCCTTTAGGTTTTACCCCAACAATGTTTTCATTAGTTTTGATCACTCTCGAAATCAAGCATTTTACAGCAGGTTGGAGCAGCCTGCATCTCAGCACAGGAATAAGGTAGGGGAGAATTCAAATACTCATTTTGACTGCCTCCAGAAGTTAGATCAGATCGCAAATTGGATTTGGTGCTAGGTCTTTCCCTTTAGGTTTTACCCCAACAATGTTTTCATTAGTTTCGATCACTCTCGAAATCAAGCATTTTACAGCAGGTTGGAGCAGCCTGTATCTCAGGACAGGAATAAGGTAGGGAAGAATTCTAAGGATCATTTTGACTGCCTCCAGAAGTTAGATCAGATGGCCAATGCAATTTGGTGCTAGGCCTTTCCCTTTAGGTTTTTCGCCAACAGTGCTTTCTTTAGTTTTGATCACTCTCGAAATCAAGCATTTTACAGCAGGTTGGAGCAGCCTGTATCTCTAGCACAGGAATAAGGTAGGGAAGAATTCAAATACTCATTTTGACTGCCTCCAGAAGTTAGATCAGATGGCCAATGGATTTTCGTGCTAGGTCTTTCCCTTTAGGTTTTACCCCAACAATGTTTTCATTAGTTTCGCTCACTCTCGAAATCAAGCATTTTACAGCAGGTTGGAGCAGCCTGTATCTCAGCACAGGAATAAGGTAGGGAAGAATTCTAAGGATCATTTTGACTGCCTCCAGAAGTTAGATCAGATGGCCAATGCAATTTGGTGCTAGGCCTTTCCCTTTAGGTTTTACCCCAACAATGTTTTCATTAGTTTCGCTCACTCTCGAAATCAAGCATTTTACAGCAGGTTGGAGCAGCCTGCATCTCAGCACAGGAATAAGGTAGGGGAGAATTCAAATACTCATTTTGACTGCCTCCAGAAGTTAGATCAGATGGCAAATTGTATTTGGTGCTAGGTCTTTCCCTTTAGGTTTTACCCCAACAATGTTTTCATTAGTTTCGATCACTCTTGAAATCAAGCATTTTACAGCAGGTTGGAGCAGCCTGTATCTCAGCACAGGAATAAGGTAGGGAAGAATTCTAAGGATCATTTTGACTGCCTCCAGAAGTTAGAGCAGATGGCCAATGCAATTTGGTGCTAGGCCTTTCCCTTTAGGTTTTACCCCCACAATGTTTTCATTAGTTTCGCTCACTCTATAAATCAAGCATTTTACAGCAGGTTGGAGCAGCCTGTATCTCAGCACAGGAATAAGGTAGGGAAGAATTCAAATACTCATTTTGACTCCGTCCAAAAGATAGATCAGATGGCAAACTGTATTTGGAGCTAGGTTTTTCCCGTTAGGTTTTACCCCAACAATGTTTTCATTAGTTTCGCTCACTCTCGAAATCAAGCATTTTACAGCAGGTTGGAGCAGCCTGTATCTCAGCACAGGAATAAGGTAGGGAAGAATTCAAATACTCATTTTGACTGCCTCCAGAAGTTAGATCAGATGGCCAATGCAATTTGGTGCTAGGCCTTTCCCTTTAGGTTTTTCGCCAACACTGTTTTCATTAGTTTCGCTCACTCTCGAAATCAAGCATTTTACAGCAGGTTGGAGCAGCCTGTATCTCAGCACAGGAATAAGGTAGGGAAGAATTCAAATACTCATTTTGACTGCCTCCAGAAGTTAGATCAGATGGCAAACTGTATTTGGTGCTAGGTCTTTCCCTTTAGGTTTTACCCCAACAATGTTTTCATTAGTTTCGATCACTCTTGAAATCAAGCATTTTACAGCAGGTTGGAGCAGCCTGTATCTCAGCACAGGAATAAGGTAGGGAAGAATTCTAAGGATCATTTTGACTGCCTCCAGAAGTTAGAGCAGATGGCCAATGCAATTTGGTGCTAGGCCTTTCCCTTTAGGTTTTACCCCAACAATGTTTTCATTAGTTTCGCTCACTCTCGAAATCAAGCATTTTACAGCAGGTTGGAGCAGCCTGTATCTCAGCACAGGAATAAGGTAGGGAAGAATTCAAATACTCATTTTGACTCCGTCCAGAAGATAGATCAGATGGCAAACTGTATTTGGAGCTAGGTCTTTCCCGTTTGGTTTTACCCCAACAATGTTTTCATTAGTTTCGCTCACTCTCGAAATCAAGCATTTTACAGCAGGTTGGAGCAGCCTGTATCTCAGCACAGGAATAAGGTGGGGAAGAATTCAAATACTCATTTTGACTGCCTCCAGAAGTTAGATCAGATGGCCAATGCAATTTGGTGCTAGGCCTTTCCCTTTAGGTTTTTCGCCAACAATGTTTTCATTAGTTTCGCTCACTCTCGAAATCAAGCATTTTACAGCAGGTTGGAGCAGCCTGTATCTCAGCACAGGAATAAGGTAGGGAAGAATTCTAAGGATCATTTTGACTGCCTCCAGAAGTTAGATCAGATGGCAAACTGTATTTGGTGCTAGGTCTTTCCCTTTAGGTTTTACCCCAACAATGTTTTCATTAGTTTCGCTCACTCTCGAAATCAAGCATTTTACAGCAGGTTGGAGCAGCCTGTATCTCAGCACAGGAATAAGGTGGGGAAGAATTCAAATACTCATTTTGACTGCCTCCAGAAGTTAGATCAGATGGCCAATGCAATTTGGTGCTAGGCCTTTCCCTTTAGGTTTTACCCCAACAATGTTTTCATTAGTTTCGATCACTCTCGAAATCAAGCATTTTACAGCAGGTTGGAGCAGCCTGTATCTCAGCACAGGAATAAGGTAGGGAAGAATTCTAAGGATCATTTTGACAGCCTCCAGAAGTTAGATCAGATGGCCAATGCAATTTGGTGCTAGGCCTTTCCCTTTAGGTTTTACCCCAGCAATGTTTTCGTTAGTTTCGCTCACTCTCGAAATCAAGCATTTTACAGCAGGTTGGAGCAGCCTGTATCTCAGCACAGGAATAAGGTAGGGAAGAATTCTAAGGATCATTTTGACTGCCTCCAGAAGTTAGATCAGATGGCCAATGCAATTTGGTGCTAGGCCTTTCCCTTTAGGTTTTACCCCAACAATATTTTCATTAGTTTTGATCACTCTCGAAATCAAGTATTTTACAGCAGGTTGGAGCAGCCTGTATCTCAGCACAGGAATAAGGTAGGGAAGAATTCAAATACTCATTTTGACTGCCTCCAGAAGTTAGATCAGATGGCAAATTGGATTTGGTGCTAGGTCTTTCCCTTTAGGTTTTACCCCAACAATGTTTTCATTAGTTTCGATCACTCTCGAAATCAAGCATTTTACAGCAGGTTGGAGCAGCCTGTATCTCAGCACAGGAATAAGGTAGGGAAGAATTCTAAGGATCATTTTGACTGCCTCCAGAAGTTAGATCAGATGGCCAATGCAATTTGGTGCTAGGCCTTTCCCTTTAGGTTTTACCCCAACAATGTTTTCATTAGTTTCGCTCACTCTCGAAATCAAGCATTTTACAGCAGGTTGGAGCAGCCTGTATCTCAGCACAGGAATAAGGTAGGGAAGAATTCTAAGGATCATTTTGACTGCCTCCAGAAGTTAGATCAGATGGCCAATGCAATTTGGTGCTAGGCCTTTCCCTTTAGGTTTTTCGCTAACAATGTTTTCATTAGTTTCGCTCACTCTCGAAATCAAGCATTTTACAGCAGGTTGGAGCAGCCTGTATCTCAGCACAGGAATAAGGTAGGGGAGAATTCAAATACTCATTTTGACTGCCTCCAGAAGTTAGATCAGATGGCAAATTGTATTTGGTGCTAGGTCTTTCCCTTTAGGTTTTACCCCAACAATGTTTTCATTAGTTTTGATCACTCTCGAAATCAAGCATTTTACAGCAGGTTGGAGCAGCCTGCATCTCAGCACAGGAATAAGGTAGGGGAGAATTCAAATACTCATTTTGACTGCCTCCAGAAGTTAGATCAGATCGCAAATTGGATTTGGTGCTAGGTCTTTCCCTTTAGGTTTTACCCCAACAATGTTTTCATTAGTTTCGATCACTCTCGAAATCAAGCATTTTACAGCAGGTTGGAGCAGCCTGTATCTCAGGACAGGAATAAGGTAGGGAAGAATTCTAAGGATCATTTTGACTGCCTCCAGAAGTTAGATCAGATGGCCAATGCAATTTGGTGCTAGGCCTTTCCCTTTAGGTTTTTCGCCAACAGTGCTTTCTTTAGTTTTGATCACTCTCGAAATCAAGCATTTTACAGCAGGTTGGAGCAGCCTGTATCTCTAGCACAGGAATAAGGTAGGGAAGAATTCAAATACTCATTTTGACTGCCTCCAGAAGTTAGATCAGATGGCCAATGGATTTTCGTGCTAGGTCTTTCCCTTTAGGTTTTACCCCAACAATGTTTTCATTAGTTTCGCTCACTCTCGAAATCAAGCATTTTACAGCAGGTTGGAGCAGCCTGTATCTCAGCACAGGAATAAGGTAGGGAAGAATTCTAAGGATCATTTTGACTGCCTCCAGAAGTTAGATCAGATGGCAAATTGTATTTGGTGCTAGGTCTTTCCCTTTAGGTTTTACCCCAACAATATTTTCATTAGTTTCGATCACTCTTGAAATCAAGCATTTTACAGCAGGTTGGAGCAGCCTGTATCTCAGCACAGGAATAAGGTAGGGAAGAATTCCAAGGATCATTTTGACTGCCTCCGGAAGTTAGATCAGATGGCCAATGCAATTTGGTGCTAGGCCTTTCCCTTTAGGTTTTACCCCAACAATGTTTTCATTAGTTTCGCTCACTCTCGAAATCAAGCATTTTACAGCAGGTTGGAGCAGCCTGTATCTCAGCACAGGAATAAGGTAGGGAAGAATTCAAATACTCATTTTGACTGCCTCCAGAAGTTAGATCAGATGGCAAACTGTATTTGGTGCTAGGTCTTTCCCTTTAGGTTTTACCCCAACAATGTTTTCATTAGTTTCGCTCACTCTCGAAATCAAGCATTTTACAGCAGGTTGGAGCAGCCTGTATCTCAGCACAGGAATAAGGTAGGGAAGAATTCAAATACTCATTTTGACTGCCTCCAGAAGTTAGATCAGATGGCCAATGCAATTTGGTGCTAGGCCTTTCCCTTTAGGTTTTTCGCCAACAATGTTTTCATTAGTTTCGCTCACTCTCGAAATCAAGCATTTTACAGCAGGTTGGAGCAGCCTGTATCTCAGCACAGGAATAAGGTAGGGAAGAATTCTAAGGATCATTTTGACTGCCTCCAGAAGTTAGATCAGATGGCCAATGAAATTTGGTGCTAGACCTTTCCCTTTAGGTTTTACCCCAACAATGTTTTCATTAGTTTCGCTCACTCTCGAAATCAAGCATTTTACAGCAGGTTGGAGCAGCCTGTATCTCAGCAGAGGAATAAGGTAGGGACGAATTCTAAGGATCATTTTGACTGCCTCCAGAAGTTAGATCAGATGGCCAATGGAATTTGGTGCTAGGCCTTTCCCTTTAGGTTTTACCCCAACAATGTTTTCATTAGTTTCGCTCACTCTCGAAATCAAGCATTTTTAAAGCAGGTTGGAGCAGCCTGTATCTCAGCACAGGAATAAGGTAGGGAAGAATTCTAAGGATCATTTTGACTGCCTCCAGAAGTTAGATCAGATGGCAAATTGTATTTGGTGCTAGGTCTTTCCCTTTAGGTTTTACCCCAACAATGTTTTCATTAGTTTCGCTCACTCTCGAAATCAAGCATTTTACAGCAGGTTGGAGCAGCCTGTATCTCAGCACAGGAATAAGGTAGGGAAGAATTCAAATACTCATTTTGACTGCCTCCAGAAGTTAGATCAGATGGCCAATGCAATTTGGTGCTAGGCCTTTCCCTTTAGGTTTTACCCCAACAATGTTTTCATTAGTTTCGATCACTCTCGAAATCAAGCATTTTACAGCAGGTTGGAGCAGCCTGTATCTCAGCACAGGAATAAGGTAGGGAAGAATTCGAAGGATCATTTTGACTGCCTCCAGAAGTTAGATCAGATGGCCAATGCAATTTGGTGCTAGGCCTTTCCCTTTAGGTTTTACCCCAGCAATGTTTTCGTTAGTTTCTTTCACTCTCGAAATCAAGCATTTTACAGCAGGTTGGAGCAGCCTGTATCTCAGCACAGGAATAAGGTAGGGAAGAATTCTAAGGATCATTTTGACTGCCTCCAGAAGTTAGATCAGATGGCCAATGCAATTTGGTGCTAGGCCTTTCCCTTTAGGTTTCACCCCAACAATATTTTCATTAGTTTTGATCACTCTCGAAATCAAGCATTTTACAGCAGGTTGGAGCAGCCTGTATCTCAGCACAGGAATAAGGTAGGGAAGAATTTTACGGATCATTTTGACTGCCTCCAGAAGTTAGATCAGATGGCAAATTGGATTTGGTGCTAGGTCTTTCCCTTTACTTTTTAGCCCAACAATGTTTTCATTAGTTTCGCTCACTCTCGAAATCAAGCATTTTACAGCAGGTTGGAGCAGCCTGTATCTCAGCACAGGAATAAGGTAGGGAAGAATTCAAATACTCATTTTGACTGCCTCCAGAAGTTAGATCAGATGGCAAATTGTATTTGGTGCTAGGTCTTTCCCTTTACTTTTTAGCCCAACAATGTTTTCATTAGTTTTGCTCACTCTCGAAATCAAGCATTTTACAGCAGGTTGGAGCAGCCTGTATCTCAGCACAGGAATAAGGTAGGGAAGAATTCTGAGGATCATTTTGACTGCCTCCAGAAGTTAGATCAGATGGCCAATTGTATTTGGTGCTAGGTCTTTCCCTTTAGGTTTTACCCCAACAATGTTTTCATTAGTTTCGATCACTCTCGATATCAAGCATTTCACAGCAGGTTGGAGCAGCCTGTATCTCAGCACAGGAATAAGGTAGGGAAGAATTCTAAGGATCATTTTGACTGCCTCCAGAAGTTAGATCAGATGGCCAATGCAATTTGGTGCTAGGCCTTTCCCTTTAGGTTTTACCCCAGCAATGTTTTCATTAGTTTCGATCACTCTCGAAATCAAGCATTTTACAGCAGGTTGGAGCAGCCTGTATCTCAGCACAGGAATAAGGTAGGGAAGAATTCTAAGGATCATTTTGACTGCCTCCAGAAGTTAGATCAGATGGCCAATGCAATTTGGTGCTAGGCCTTTCCCTTTAGGTTTTACCCCAACAATGTTTTCATTAGTTTCGCTCACTCTCGAAATCAAGCATTTTACAGCAGGTTGGAGCAGCCTGTATCTCAGCACAGGAATAAGGTAGGGAAGAATTCAAATACTCATTTTGACTGCCTCCAGAAGTTAGATCAGATGTCTAATTGTATTTGGTGCCAGGTCTTTCCCTTTAGGTTTTACCCCAACAATGTTTTCATTAGTTTCGCTCACTCTCGAAATCAAGCATTTTACAGCAGGTTGGAGCAGCCTGTATCTCAGCAGAGGAATAAGGTAGGGAAGAATTCTAAGGATCATTTTGACTGCCTCCAGAAGTTAGATCAGATGGCCAATGCAATTTGGTGCTAGGCCTTTCCCTTTAGGTTTTTCGCCAACAATGCTTTCATTAGTTTTGATCACTCTCGAAATCAAGCATTTTACAGCAGGTTGGAGCAGCCTGTATCTCAGCACAGGAATAAGGTAGGGAAGAATTCAAATACTCATTTTGACTGCCTCCAGAAGTTAGATCAGATGGCCAATGCAATTTGATGCTAGGCCTTTCCCTTTAGGTTTTACCCCAACAATGTTTTCATTAGTTTCGATCGCTCTCGAAATCAAGCATTTTACAGCAGGTTGGAGCAGCCTGTATCTCAGCACAGGAATAAGGTAGGGAAGAATTCTAAGGATCATTTTGACTGCCTCCAGAAGTTAGATCAGATGGCCAATGCAATTTGGTGCTAGGCCTTTCCCTTTAGGTTTTACCCCAACAATGTTTTCATTAGTTTCGCTCACTCTCGAAATCAAGCATTTTACAGCAGGTTGGAGCAGCCTGTATCTCAGCACAGGAATAAGGTAGGGAAGAATTCTAAGGATCATTTTGACTGCCTCCAGAAGTTAGATCAGATGGCAAACTGTATTTGGTGCTAGGTCTTTCCCTTTAGGTTTTACCCCAACAATGTTTTCATTAGTTTCGATCGCTCTCGAAATCAAGCATTTTACAGCAGGTTGGAGCAGCCTGTATCTCAGCACAGGAATAAGGTAGGGAAGAATTCAAATACTCATTTTGACTGCCTCCAGAAGTTAGATCAGATGGCAAATTGTATTTGGTGCTATTTCTTTCCCTTTAGGTTTTACCCCAACAATGTTTTCATTAGTTTCGATCACTCTCGAAATCAAGCATTTCACAGCAGGTTGGAGCAGCCTGTATCTCAGCACAGGAATAAGGTAGGGAAGAATTCTAAGGATCATTTTGACAGCCTCCAGAAGTTAGATCAGATGGCCAATGCAATTTGGTGCTAGGCCTTTCCCTTTAGGTTTTACCCCAGCAATGTTTTCATTAGTTTCGATCACTCTCGAAATCAAGCATTTTACAGCAGGTTGGAGCAGCCTGTATCTCAGCACAGGAATAAGGTAGGGAAGAATTCTAAGGATCATTTTGACTGCCTCCAGAAGTTAGATCAGATGGCCAATGCAATTTGGTGCTAGGCCTTTCCCTTTAGGTTTTACCCCAACAATGTTTTCATTAGTTTCGCTCACTCTCGAAATCAAGCATTTTACAGCAGATTGGAGCAGCCTGTATCTCAGCACAGGAATAAGGTAGGGAAGAATTCAAATACTCATTTTGACTGCCTCCAGAAGTTAGATCAGATGGCAAATTGGATTTGGTGCTAGGTCTTCCCGTTTAGGTTTTACCCCAACAATGTTTTCATTAGTTTCGATCACTCTCGATATCAAGCATTTCACAGCAGGTTGGAGCAGCCTGTATCTCAGCACAGGAATAAGGTAGGGAAGAATTCTAAGGATCATTTTGACTGCCTCCAGACGTTAGATCAGATGGCCAATGCAATTTGGTGCTAGGCCTTTCCCTTTAGGTTTTACCCCAACAATGTTTTCATTAGTTTCGCTCACTCTCGAAATCAAGCATTTTACAGCAGGTTGGAGCAGCCTGTATCTCAGCACAGGAATAAGGTAGGGAAGAATTCTAAGGATCATTTTGACTGCCTCCAGAAGTTAGATCAGATGGGCAATGGAATTTGGTGCTAGGCCTTTCCCTTTAGGTTTTCCCCCACAATGTTTTCATTAGTTTTGATCACTCTCGAAATCAAGCATTTTACAGCAGGTTGGAGCAGCCTGTATCTCAGCACAGGAATAAGGTAGGGAAGAATTCAAATACTCATTTTGACTGCCTCCAGAAGTTAGATCAGATGTCTAATTGTATTTGGTGCCAGGTCTTTCCCTTTAGGTTTTACCCCAACAATGTTTTCATTAGTTTCGCTCACTCTCGAAATCAAGCATTTTACAGCAGGTTGGAGCAGCCTGTATCTCAGCACAGGAATAAGGTAGGGAAGAATTCAAATACTCATTTTGACTGCCTCCAGAAGTTAGATCAGATGGCCAATGCAATTTGATGCTAGGCCTTTCCCTTTAGGTTTTACCCCAACAATGTTTTCATTAGTTTCGATCGCTCTCGAAATCAAGCATTTTACAGCAGGTTGGAGCAGCCTGTATCTCAGCACAGGAATAAGGTAGGGAAGAATTCTAAGGATCATTTTGACTGCCTCCAGAAGTTAGATCAGATGGCCAATGCAATTTGGTGCTAGGCCTTTCCCTTTAGGTTTTACCCCAACAATGTTTTCATTAGTTTCGCTCACTCTCGAAATCAAGCATTTTACAGCAGGTTGGAGCAGCCTGTATCTCAGCACAGGAATAAGGTAGGGAAGAATTCTAAGGATCATTTTGACTGCCTCCAGAAGTTAGATCAGATGGCAAACTGTATTTGGTGCTAGGTCTTTCCCTTTAGGTTTTACCCCAACAATGTTTTCATTAGTTTCGATCGCTCTCGAAATCAAGCATTTTACAGCAGGTTGGAGCAGCCTGTATCTCAGCACAGGAATAAGGTAGGGAAGAATTCAAATACTCATTTTGACTGCCTCCAGAAGTTAGATCAGATGGCAAATTGTATTTGGTGCTATTTCTTTCCCTTTAGGTTTTACCCCAACAATGTTTTCATTAGTTTCGATCACTCTCGAAATCAAGCATTTCACAGCAGGTTGGAGCAGCCTGTATCTCAGCACAGGAATAAGGTAGGGAAGAATTCTAAGGATCATTTTGACAGCCTCCAGAAGTTAGATCAGATGGCCAATGCAATTTGGTGCTAGGCCTTTCCCTTTAGGTTTTACCCCAGCAATGTTTTCATTAGTTTCGATCACTCTCGAAATCAAGCATTTTACAGCAGGTTGGAGCAGCCTGTATCTCAGCACAGGAATAAGGTAGGGAAGAATTCTAAGGATCATTTTGACTGCCTCCAGAAGTTAGATCAGATGGCCAATGCAATTTGGTGCTAGGCCTTTCCCTTTAGGTTTTACCCCAACAATGTTTTCATTAGTTTCGCTCACTCTCGAAATCAAGCATTTTACAGCAGATTGGAGCAGCCTGTATCTCAGCACAGGAATAAGGTAGGGAAGAATTCAAATACTCATTTTGACTGCCTCCAGAAGTTAGATCAGATGGCAAATTGGATTTGGTGCTAGGTCTTCCCGTTTAGGTTTTACCCCAACAATGTTTTCATTAGTTTCGATCACTCTCGATATCAAGCATTTCACAGCAGGTTGGAGCAGCCTGTATCTCAGCACAGGAATAAGGTAGGGAAGAATTCTAAGGATCATTTTGACTGCCTCCAGACGTTAGATCAGATGGCCAATGCAATTTGGTGCTAGGCCTTTCCCTTTAGGTTTTACCCCAACAATGTTTTCATTAGTTTCGCTCACTCTCGAAATCAAGCATTTTACAGCAGGTTGGAGCAGCCTGTATCTCAGCACAGGAATAAGGTAGGGAAGAATTCTAAGGATCATTTTGACTGCCTCCAGAAGTTAGATCAGATGGGCAATGGAATTTGGTGCTAGGCCTTTCCCTTTAGGTTTTACCCCAACAATGTTTTCATTAGTTTTGATCACTCTCGAAATCAAGCATTTTACAGCAGGTTGGAGCAGCCTGTATCTCAGCACAGGAATAAGGTAGGGAAGAATTCAAATACTCATTTTGACTGCCTCCAGAAGTTAGATCAGATGTCTAATTGTATTTGGTGCCAGGTCTTTCCCTTTAGGTTTTACCCCAACAATGTTTTCATTAGTTTCGCTCACTCTCGAAATCAAGCATTTTACAGCAGGTTGGAGCAGCCTGTATCTCAGCAGAGGAATAAGGTAGGGAAGAATTCTAAGGATCATTTTGACTGCCTCCAGAAGTTAGATCAGATGGCCAATGCAATTTGGTGCTAGGCCTTTCCCTTTAGGTTTTTCGCCAACAATGCTTTCATTAGTTTTGAGCATTCTCGAAATCAAGCATTTTACAGCAGATTGGAGCAGCCTGTATCTCAGCACAGGAATAAGGTAGGGAAGAATTCTAAGGATCATTTTGACTGCCTCCAGAAGTTAGATCAGATGGGCAATGGAATTTGGTGCTAGGTCTTTCCCTTTAGGTTTTACCCCAACAATGTTTTCATTAGTTTCGATCACTCTCGAAATCAAGCATTTTACAGGAGGTTGGAGCAGCCTGTATCTCAGCACAGGAATAAGGTAGGGAAGAATTCAAATACTCATTTTGACTGCCTCCAGAAGTTAGATCAGATGTCTAATTGTATTTGGTGCCAGGTCTTTCCCTTTAGGTTTTACCCCAACAATGTTTTCATTAGTTTCGCTCACTCTCGAAATCAAGCATTTTACAGCAGGTTGGAGCAGCCTGTATCTCAGCAGAGGAATAAGGTAGGGAAGAATTCTAAGGATCATTTTGACTGCCTCCAGAAGTTAGATCAGATGGCCAATGCAATTTGGTGCTAGGCCTTTCCCTTTAGGTTTTTCGCCAACAATGCTTTCATTAGTTTTGATCACTCTCGAAATCAAGCATTTTACAGCAGGTTGGAGCAGCCTGTATCTCAGCACAGGAATAAGGTAGGGAAGAATTCAAATACTCATTTTGACTGCCTCCAGAAGTTAGATCAGATGGCCAATGCAATTTGATGCTAGGCCTTTCCCTTTAGGTTTTACCCCATCAATGTTTTCATTAGCTTCGATCGCTCTCGAAATCAAGCATTTTACAGCAGGTTGGAGCAGCCTGTATCTCAGCAGAGGAATAAGGTAGGGAAGAATTCTAAGGATCATTTTGACTGCCTCCAGAAGTTAGATCAGATGGCCAATGCAATTTGGTGCTAGGCCTTTCCCTTTAGGTTTTACCCCAGCAATGTTTTCATTAGTTTCCATCACTCTCGAAATCAAGCATTTTACAGCAGGTTGGAGCAGCCTGTATCTCAGCACAGGAATAAGGTAGGGAAGAATTCTAAGGATCATTTTGACTGCCTCCAGAAGTTAGATCAGATGGCAAACTGTATTTGGTGCTAGGTCTTTCCCTTTAGGTTTTACCCCAACAATGTTTTCATTAGTTTCGATCGCTCTCGAAATCAAGCATTTTACAGCAGGGTGGAGCAGCCTGTATCTCAGCACAGGAATAAGGTAGGGAAGAATTCAAATACTCATTTTGACTGCCTCCAGAAGTTAGATCAGATGGCAAATTGTATTTGGTGCTAGGTCTTTCCCTTTAGGTTTTACCCCAACAATGTTTTCATTAGTTTCGATCACTCTCGAAATCAAGCATTTCACAGCAGGTTGGAGCAGCCTATATCTCAGCACAGGAATAAGGTAGGGAAGAATTCTAAGGATCATTTTGACAGCCTCCAGAAGTTAGATCAGATGGCCAATGCAATTTGGTGCTAGGCCTTTCCCTTTAGGTTTTACCCCAGCAATGTTTTCATTAGTTTCGATCACTCTCGAAATCAAGCATTTTACAGCAGGTTGGAGCAGCCTGTATCTCAGCACAGGAATAAGGTAGGGAAGAATTCTAAGGATCATTTTGACTGCCTCCAGAAGTTAGATCAGATGGCCAATGCAATTTGGTG